>NC_091292.1:59307991-59442991 GCF_038502225.1 Cherax quadricarinatus
GGACCCTGCCACTAACAGGACCCTGGGGTACACCTAAGGATTCTTGCTTGAGAGACCACAAAGTCATTTTTACGGTATGACAAATGAAGCCCCAGGAATCCTTCAACATGCCAACAAAGGTTTCTCAGGGCGGCATATCGAAGTGGGAATCTGTACAAGTACATAATTTTGGCCCGTGATATACCTGTGACCGGTTTTGAAGGTTCTTCCCTTTGCAGCCCGGCCTGAGTTACACTAAAACTAAGACTCCAGAGAGTTCTCCTCTCTGTTAGGAATCTGCTGTACAGCCATGACGCACCCTCATAAGTGGGATGTACGGACACTCTTCCTTCCCTTTACCGGGCAGGCCAATATATTTACTGGCCTACCCAAAGAGGCCAGTAACTACAATGGACTGCCTGGTAAAGAGTTAACAATGACAAAATAAAGTTATTTACATCCCAATACAAGAATCTGAGGGAACACATCTATACACCACATTTAAAATTTCTTGGATATACTCAGAAATGAGCCGACAGATGTTAGCATTAAAAGACTACTTTTTTTTCCAGCATGAAAGGTCTGTTTTTGCCTTAATAAAATAAACACTGGTAAGGATGTTTTTCTTCCCTTCGTTCAATGTCCCGCACATCCGAAAGGCAAACACAGCTGATACTGAAGACCTTAAATACTGCTGCAATCTTGTACAGACATAAATACAGTTTTAAGTGTAGAAATACATTCTCCAGGGTCCCACAAGTGGGATTATCTCTCATGTGAACTCACAGCTACACTTGTGACTGTTGAGCTTAAGATAAACTAAACTAAGCTTATATTCCAAACCTGTTGTTGACGTATAAATCTTGGGCTTCATAGCCTAGCTGTTAAACCATTTTTTTGTTAAGCCTGTAATTGTATGGTGCCTAATTGTTTAGCAAAGAATGTGAGTGTCTAGGTTAATAATCCAGCAGTGCCATTCTGTCACTTTAAACGAATCTGAAAAATCCAAGATGGCTGTTACGGCAGTCACCAGTCTCCTATAAATTCCTAATGTCATATGCAGCATCATGAATGTTGAGTAATTTAATTGAATAACTTTCACATTTTTATTTTTTCAGGTCTAAGCGGTAAAGTTGAATGCTCTAATAATGACTGGATGAGTTGTAAGTGCTAAGGCTCACAGGCCAGTGTGCTAACCACACAACAGTTTGGTGGAACCCACAGGTCAAAGAAGTTCATCGGTTAACATAGATGCCACAAATGCTACACATAGATATATAAGAGTATAAGAAATATACAGCCTCACAAGCAGTGTCAGCTCATGTGATCACTGGTTGTGATACAGTGATATGTTACTGTGACACACGTAGAGGCTATAAAAGCTCTTGAAGCAGGAAATGATACAGAAGCTGTTGTCCATGAATCAACAGCCTCAAATACAACTTGCAACAGCAAGAAGTGTGAGAAACAATGTCAGATATTCATTATTAAGTTTGGCTCTCAAGGAAAGGGAAAAAAATAAATGCACATCTTTAGGCAAGACCTAAAATTTTGCCTCCGACTGCTGAGGAATTCAAATGAAAATGCATAGGGCTAATTTTAGGCTAGTATTTTGGAGGGCTGGACAAACCTCAAGACGCAGATCCAATGAAATTTCGAAGGGAGGAGAACGAGCCTGCCAAGTCTTTGTGGTGCCACCTTAACTCAAAGTGTTTGGGTTGCACCACCAGGAATTGAGCCACTGTAGCTGCAACAGAGATCAACACTGCTTATCACTTTGAAGTTAATTTTCAACTGCTCATCTTTCTTATGTAGATGTGAACGATCTGACAGGTGTTTAATCCACACGACAATGGTCAATCTGAAAGATGATGCAGAGGAGATAACTCATGATGGTGGAATCATGGAGGATATTTTATTATATAATGAAATCATCCGAAGGTGACTTCCTTTGCCTAAAAAAAATATTAGAAATTAATTTTATTATAATACTCAACATTGATGTTGATCTGGGTTTCTCGTGTTCATGAATGATCGTCCACCACCTAGGCAGCCATCTTGGATCTCTCAATTTCTTCAAGGGTGACAGAGTGGCAGCCAGTGGATTATCAGTCTAGGCATCTCAGATATTTAATATCAGCTAAGTACAATTATGTCTCATGAAATTTCAGTTTCATTCATCTTTCCACCAGACTACAGAGGCTGAAACCCCAAAGCTTCAGTATAAGGCATTCTTTGTATCAACCTTCACGTGGCTGCTACAAAACAATCTTTATATGTTAAACTCACACCAATGAGGCAGTCTGACGAGTTAAATCATTCACATAAATGCTCTTCGGTTGAGATTGAAGAGTATTTTAACACTGTTCATAGAGGGCTACAGTCTACATGTAAATTGTATACAAACTTGGGACATAATCTTGCCAACCCGGATTGTCTATGTAACAATAATCTTTGTTAGCTGGACTGAGTGAAAGTATAGCTCGGTGTTGCAAGTGCCACTCAAAGTTACGAGTGTCACACACAAGTGTTACTCGGGACTATGACAGTGTCATAAGTGCCACTCGAGGATATGACTGTGCCATAGAGCCTATAAACATGATACATTAATAGTGACATTTTCATCATGTCATTCTATGTCTTAGATTCTTAAAGTAAGCATTAAAACCTATAGTGGCGTATCCTCAGCATCCAGGCGAGGGACACTTGAGGCTCTAATAACATTTGTAATAAGGACCAGTGTCACTCGTGACCTGCAGGCTGAGGGCCATCTGGTACACCTCCACTACCTGAAGGACTGAGTACGAGTGTGGCGGCATTCTCGCCCTTGTCACCTCCTGCAGAAGGACCTACAAAGACTACCTGAAGGACTACGAGTGTGGCAGTATTCTCGCCCTTGTCACCTCCTGTAGAAGGAACTACATAGACCACCTGAAGGGCTATATACGGGTGTGGTGGCATCCTCGCCCTTGTCACCTGAAGTAAGATCTACATAGACTAGTTTAGGGCATCGACGCACTCAGAGTTCCACGTGATACAAATTTTGGGTCGGTCTCGCGTAGTATGTATATAGACAGACGGTGAATATGATTTCACTTTGCCTCGTGTCAACCCAATTGTCAAGACTATTCCATGAACTGTGTCATGCTAGGCTTAACAGCAGTCTTGACAAGTCAACCTAAAAACAATAACAGCAGATTTAACAGACTAGTGTTGTTTTACGAAGGTGGTCTTCATAGATGGTTCAACCCATTTACCAACTTGACCAACGTTATTTTAAGAGATGGGTTATAAGACCACTTTCCTGACCATGCTATTTGAAGAATTAATTTAGAACAGTACTTCGAACATGCTCTCCGAACACATTAGTCTTGGTAGTGTCCCTTGTCAGACCTTTTGGTGGTTATATTCTGGTATAGTCGTAAACATTGTGAGAAACATTTCAAACATGTGACAGATCTTGACTACCAGACCGACCCATCATGTGTTCAACGTGTCCACGCACTCACAACATACACTCAGCTCGGTCACTGGTCCAGTATACTGGAAGTCCCTTGTGTTTACACTTCTAGGGCACCCTAGTGTGGCGGGTAAAAATAATGTACACAGGTAAGAGTATCTTTTTTATTAATATTACTCGATATCGAGTGTCTGATGCCAACACTGGAGGACTTGAAAGAAGCGTGAGTGGTATCCTGTGTGAGTGCGTGAGGACGAGTGTGTCGTTACATAAGACAATTGCACCACACCACACCCTGTCACTCAACTCAATAATGCATAAAAATGAAGTACAAACCCTCCACACAAGGAAGATTAAAAAAAAAAAACTAAAATTAATAACAAAAAAAGTGTCGCAGTCCGAATAGCGACTTGTGCCTCCCGCTCTGGCCCAGGAGCTGTCCAGTGTATCCTGTACCCTCCCGCTCTGGCCCAGGAGCTGTCCAGTGTATCCTGTACCCTCCCGCTCTGGCCCAGGAGCTGTCCAGTGTATCCTGTACCCTCCCGCTCTGGCCCAGGAGCTGTCCAATATATCCTGTACCCTCCCGCTCTGGCCCGGGATCTTGTAAACTTACTCACCAATAGATAAGTGCCAAAAACATATTTGTATAGTGAATTATAAGTGCAGCCTCCCAAGGGAGTCTTTTGTTTAACAGTGCTAAACCAGAATATTTTTGTTTTTTTGAACATGAGAACAGTGGTAAATTTGGGGACATTGGCAACTATCTCGCGAGTTACTAAGACGGTTCCTTGTTTTTGTGACATGAATACTCTCGCGAACTCCCAAGGAACCGACTTCAATGGATGAGGCCATGACGTCCCGGGCACCGCCAGCAGCAACCCGCCCACAACCTACCCGCTTCAGAAGTTGGTTTCTTCAGGTGTGCGGGTTGGCCTGAAGGGCACAGCCTCCTCTGGCAGGAGTCTGGCCACAGCAGTGGTAGTGGCGGTTGAGGGGGGCGGCTGTGGGGTGAGAGGAGCACCAGCTCCTCCCTGCGTAAGGGCATGGGCGTTAGTGGGCCAGGCGGGGGCGGATTGTCACACATAACTCTCAGTCCTGCGGCCGAAGCAGCGGTTGTAGCAGTTCTTCCAGACAGCGAGAGTCTTGCTGCTCCACACCCAGAAGCCGGAGGTGATGCCCACCACCAGCGTGCTCAGGTACTTGATCATGAAGAAGATGAAGTCGGGCTTGGAGAGCGGAGTATTGTGGTCAACGCCGGCTGGGCAGTTAATGCTGTAGGTGACCCACGGTTCATCACGTGACCCACACTTCTCCCTCTGCCACGCCACCATCCACTCATCGTGGTAGGCTTGCTCGTAGAAGAGGCAGGCGACGAGTGCCGTGGCTGGCACTGTGTACAAGACGCTGAACACTCCGATGCGAACCATGAACCTCTCCAGTTTGTCCGTCTTGGTGCCGTCGTGCTTCATAATGGTTCGGATCCTGAAGAGTGAAACGAAACCCGTGAGGAGGAAGGCGGTGCCCAACACCAGGTAGAAAAAGAGTGGCGCCAGAACGAACCACTGCAAGGCCTTCACGTTCCAAAGTCCCACGAAGCAGACTCCAGTCATCACGTCACCTGAAACACAACATAAAACATCGTTAAACACTATATACAAGAACGAAACACTGGTAACAAATGCATTAAGATCAGAAACAAATACACACCAAATAATGAATGGATGAATCTTATTGTAGCCAGCTGACCCAGTGGCTTACGACTCACTTGCCGCGAGTTCAATCCCCACCCCTACCTGGAGTTTACGTGGAGAGAGTTCCGGGGGTCAACGCCCCCGCGGCCCGGTCTGTGACCAGGCCTACCGTGGTATGAAAATAAATAATTTATAATGTATACTGAATATGATGTGAATATTTCAAACCAACAGCAAGAGTTGATACGAGAGAAAACAAGAAAATAGGAGATGGATGACAAGATAATTTGAGAACACAGGTAATGAGAGATCATTAATACCGGTCATGTTTCTGGGTGATGGACAAAATGATGTTAGGGAAATTAGGGAATCACAGAAAGCACATCAAAGCTAATTACCAAATGCTTTGAGGAGTAAAAAGTCACAATACTGTTACTAGAACAACACACATATAACCTGCACACAGGAGAAAGAAACGTTTGACAACGTTTCGGTCCGACTTGGACCACTGACTAGTCACACAGGACCGAAACGTCGTCATAACTTTCCTTCTCCTATGTATAGGTTACTTGCGAAATTGAAGACTGGGATATACTGGAGGAAAACTGAGGGATACTGAGAACTACGCTGCAGTGTGACGGAGGGATACTGAGAACTACGCTGCAGTGTGACGGAGGGATACTTAAAACTACGCTGCAGTGTGACGGAGGGATACCGAGAACTACGCTGCAGTGTGACGGAGGGATACTGAGAACTACGCTGCAGTGTGACGGAGGGATACTGAGAACTACGCTGCAGTGTGACGGAGGGATACTGAGAACTACGCTGCAGTGTGACGGAGGTATACTGAGAACTACGCAGCAGTGTGACGGAGGGATACTGAGAACTACGCTGCAGTGTGACGGAGGGATACTGAGAACTACACTGCAGTGTGACGGAGGGATACTGAGAACTACGTTGCAGTGTGACGGAGGTATACTGAGAACTACGCTGCAGTGTGACGGAGGGATACTGAGAACTACGCAGCAGTGTGACGGAAGGTTACTGAGAACTACGCTGCAGTGTGACGGAAGGATACTGAGAAATACGCTGCAGTGTGACGGAGGGATACTGAGAACTACGCTGCAGTGTGACGGAAGGATACTGAGAACTACGCTGCAGTGTGACGGAAGGATACTGAGAAATACGCTGCAGTGTGACGGAGGTATACTGAGAACTACGCTGCAGTGTGACGGAGGGATACTGAGAACTACGCTGCAGTGTGACGGATACTGAGAACTACGCTGCAGTGTGACGGAGGGATACTGAGAACTACGCTGCAGTGTGACGGAAGGATACTGAGAACTACGCTGCAGTGTGACGGAGGGATACTGAGAACTACGCTGCAGTGTGACGGAAGGATACTGAGAACTATGCTGCAGTGTGACGGAGGGATACTGAGAACTACGCTGCAGTGTGACGGAGGGATACTGAGAACTACGCTGCAGTGTGACGGAGGGATACTGAGAACTGCGCTGCAGTGTGACGGAGGGATACTGAAAACTACGCTGCAGTGTGACGGAGGGATACTGAAAACTACACTGCAGTGTGACGGAGGGATACTGAGAACTACGCTGCAGTGTGACGGAGGTATACTGAGAACTACGCTGCAGTGTGACGGAGGGATACTGAGAACTACGCTGCAGTGTGACGGAGGGATACTGAGAACTACGCTGCAGTGTGACGGAGGGATACTGAGAACTACGCTGCAGTGTGACGGAGGGATACTGAGAACTACGCTGCAGTGTGACGGAGGGATACTGAGAACTACGTTGCAGTGTGACGGAGGGATACTGAGAACTACGCTGCAGTGTGACGGAAGGATACTGAGAACTACGCTGCAGTGTGACGGAGGGATACTGAGAACTACGTTGCAGTGTGACGGAGGGATACTGAGAACTACGCTGCAGTGTGACGGAGGGATACTGAGAACTACGTTGCAGTGCGACGGAGGGATACTGAGAACTACGCTGCAGTGTGACGGAAGGATACTGAGAACTACGCTGCAGTGTGACGGAGGGATACTGAGAACTACGCTGCAGTGTGACGGGAGGATACTGAGAACTACGCTGCAGTGTGACGGAGGGATACTGAGAACTACGCTGCAGTGTGACGGAGACACAATGTCAGCACATAAATCAACTCTTACGGACTTACGACAACCTGCCAATAAAACAAAAAAAAACGGTAATGTAATTGGAATATTACTGGAGGATAAGAGAGACACACAGGAAGGGTTGTATGAGACGGTAACTGGGACACCACAACACAAGAATGAGAGGGAAGGTGTTGGGAGAGGGAACTAAAAGAAAGTGAGAGGTATTAGAGGAAGAAGAGGGATCAGAGAGGAATGAATGAGGGGGAAGGATTAGAGAGAGAGAGAGGAGGGTGAAGGATAATAGAGGGGAGAAGGAGGGAGGGGGGACTACCAAGAGGGAAGGAGGTAAATGGAATGCGTTTTTTTTTTATACTACACCAAACCAGAGAATGATTTAATAACCAGAAGGCAGGGACGAAGGGTGTTACACCATACCGCGGGTGGGGTTAGAACCTGCAGAGCCACAAAACGCCAGACCGACGCGTCGGTCTGGCGTTTTGTGACTCTGATCGCGGGTTCTAACCCCACCCGTGGTATGGTTTGTTTGCAATCGTGTCATTACGATTTCGTGAGTCACGAAGGGATTACAATGTGCCATGATATACATAAATAAAAGAAGACAGACAGGATGTAACAGAATGGACAGGCATGATTGAATAGGTCCTACAGAGGCCAGAGGACAGTAAATCCTACGTATTCCCCTCATTGTGTACATCACTGCCAAACAAAACTGATGATCGTTTTATCAAAAATATAATCACACTTTTCGAAATAAATTTTCCGAAATGATTTTAATTTTTTTTCCTCGGTTTTCTTCCATCAGGTGTATAATAATTTTGTTAAAATATGACTTAAAGATGCCCGAGGATGATTTCGGGGGTATTAATACCCACATTAGGACATATAATTCCGGTAAACGTTATATACGCCATAAACTTGGCTAAATTTATACAGTGCACACTTCTGGGGATTATTATAATCAAAAAGAAGCGCTAAACCACAAGGGCTATACACTTCTGGGGAAATCAATTTACAACCTGAAAATGCTGCAAGACTGATTTTCTTCGTAAATATGGGACATTCTTGCGCTGAATGACCCACATGGGTTTAGCGCTTAACATGAATTATTAAAAATTTAAATGGATTGGTAGTGATATTCCACTGGCTTAATGTCTTAATGGAATTGTTGGTCCTGCTGGACACTCACCGTGTCTGGGGTTGTCGGCTTCCCGGGTAACAAATATAGATACGAATGTGAAAAAAAAATGAACATTCAGCAGCGCATTCTCTGATATGAATCACACAGTTTGTACAAATTAATCTGAAAGTCTGTCTGGTTTTAGTTGCATGACGCTGAGGGCTTTTTTCTACAAAGCTTCGGGGTGCAGAATGAGTTCGTTGTGTAACAGAATCTCTCTGCCACTTTAACATTATAAATGGGTCTAAATAAATCACCTGAAGAAAACGTGAATAAAGAATACATAGTGAATGAAATGAAGAGGATGGAGGAGAGGGTAAGTGATCTGTGCCCATGATGCCTTGTATCTCCTCATGAGGTGTCTAACTCTGCCAAGATGTGCAGCATCCTTCGACAACCCAACTCTTAGTGAATATGAAGCATTCCTAACATCTGTCTTGAGGAAGTCACTGAGTCTGTCACTGGAAACTCACCAATGGGATCAAGCAACTATTCCAGTGTGACTGGGAGGTATAGCGACGCGCAAGGCAACGCAGGTAGCATTACCTGCGTTGTCCTAGTGTATGACTTCCAGTGAATTAGTAAAGATAGTCCCCAAATGCTTGAGAGGAGCTGTAAAAGCTCAAGACCCAAAGCAGCCATGCAGTGGGACACCCTTACAGACTCTTCAAGCAGACCAGCTCCACCCAGACAGCACAAACAGTTCCACTGGGACAAACCGATTGTGGAAAAAATCGCGAACAGAATGTACAACAATGCCTCAGGAAACGATAGAGCTCGTCTTCTAGTGGTGAGGGACACATTAGCTGCTCCCAGTTCCTCCTTGGACACGTGGCTTGATACACAAGCCATTCAGATTCTTGTAGTTCTTCACCTAGCCGCTCCCACATTCACCGAACATAGGTGTATTTGCGTCAGGGCGTCAGCTGGCCATGGGCCAGGCTCGTCTAGTGCTCGCCTGGTCAACCAGGCTGTTGCTGCTGGAGACCCGCTGCCCCACATATCCATCACAGCCTGGTTGATCTGGCACCTGGTGAAGATATTTCTCTAGTTTCCTCTTGAAGGCTTCAACACTTGTTCCAGCAGTGTTTCTGATATCTTCTGGTAAGATATTGAAAAGTCTGGGGCCCCACATGTTGATACAGTGTTCCCTTATTGTCCCCACTACACCCCTGCTGCTCACTGGGTTTATTTTACGCTTCCTCCCATATATCTCACTCCAGTAGGTTGTTATGGCAGTGTGCAGACTTAGGACTAAGCCCTCGAGTACCTTCCAGGTATATATTATCATGTACCTCTCTCTCCTCCGCTCCAATGAGTACATGTTCAAGACTTGCAGACGTTCCCAGTAGTTTAGGTGCTTTACTGGCTCAATGTGAGCCGTAAATGATCTCTGTATTTGTTCCAGCTCCAGTATTTCTCCTGCCTTGAACGGTGCCGTCAGTACTGAGCAATATTCTAAGTGAAGGAGCACTAGCGATTTGAAGAGTGTCACCACCGGCATTATTTCCCTTGTTTTGAAAGTTCTCAATACCCACCCAGTCATCTTCCTGGCTGTGGTGATCTTTGTCTTGTTATGGTCTTTAAAAGAAAGATCCGCTGACATAATTATGCCTAGGTCTTTTACGTGTTCCTTACGTTGTATTTGGTCTACATGGTCTTGTATGTCACAGGGACACGTCAGAAAGGAAGCACGCCAGACATGAGAAAGTCAGCGACATCATCAAACGAAGTCTCGCCACAGCCCGTTGCCCAGCAGACCGGAAACCTCAGTTGCAGAGGTCTGACGGAAGCCAAAAGCGCCCAGATGGAGTCAATCTGTTAAGCAAATTGCCTGGAACTACATCTATATCTCCACGTTCGCTGACACCTACTTGCCATACTCTGAAGCTGAAGGAGGTGGAGCTGCCAGTTTCAGAGAGACCCAGAAGATAAATTCAGAGGCCTGCCACCTTGCTATAACATCGTCCCAGTAGGGTCGGAGATCCTTGGAGTATGGGGTAAGTGTGCTTTAAAATTTCTGAAGAGTTAGGTGAAAAAACTCATCACGCACCAAGGACCCCAGAGTGGCCAGTTTCCTCTGCCAGAGACTCAGTGTTAAACCAAAAAATATATATTTGGTAAACATAAGAAAATATAAAAAGAAAAACCACACGATCAGTCTTTCATCAGCGCACTTATTACTAAATAAGGTGAAAATGTTTGGAGGTTTAGAACAAGATTAGATGCAAAAGTCTTAGGACTGTCCTACGAGAAGACAACAATATCTGAACTTAATATCCTTAAAACCTTAGATCAGGGGTTCTTAACCGGGGGGGGGGGGAGTCCATACCCCTTGGGGGGTGGGAACCAAACAATGGGTGTATGGGACTCCATCTCTGAATAATTTAAAAAAAAAATTTTAGATTAGGATACACTATCAGGTGTTATGTTCCTAGCTATCCATATGTAAAGTAAAAACCAAACTACTGACACCTTTTAAAGTCATATTGGTACGTAATAAGACTGGTGATGACGGTGAGTTCCACACTCTGGTGAAGGTGGTATGGGCACATACTAGACAATCACTGGGCGTCTGTAATCGTAAAAAGGTTAAGAACCCCTGGCTTAGAAGAGGGAAGGATCAGGGGCGCTATGATCATGACATACAAGATAGCCAACAGGACGACCTAAATAAGGCAGACCGGGACACATTACTAAGGAGAACTAAGGAACAAAAGAAAACTTATCCTCTTATTCTTTCTCTGAGGTCAGAATAAGGGGTTAAGAACAGGTGCCAAGAGGCTATGAATTTGTAAAGAGAGGCCAGTTAGAGTCTAGAGGAGGGACCAGGAGCTAAGACTCAACTCCTCCACTCACATGTAGGGTGGTAGGTAGAAACACGAATAAGACATGTGCAACACTTTGGTATCTTGATTTCCGAAAAGTTTCGCCTACACAGTAGGCTTCTTCAGTCGAATACAGAGGTGACTAAAACTGGAGACGGGAAGAGAGTGGAGATCAGTCCATCAACATCGAAGACATTATTAACCATTATTGTAATGGCAGAAACTCACATTAATTTGCATAATAAAACAAACTTTGAAAATATTAAATGTAAGCCTATAAACTATATTATATAATGATTAAATCTATTTGTTCTAGATTATATATTTTCTTTATAACCAGATTATACTCTGAACATAAATTATTCCTAAAAAAATCTGACAAAACTGACCTAAAAAGACACAGGGAGAGACAAAGCCATAATGAAACCAGCTACAAAAGGGGAGGTGCAGAAAAAAGGGGGTGCGAAAGAGGTGGAGATGAGGTGCAGGAGAGTTGGGAGTGGAAATCAAGTGATACAGGGGCGTGGCATCCCACCTAGCCTCACCTGTCTGCCCAGCAAGGGTTCCAGATTCCCTGCTGGGTCCCAGGGCCACTTATATTGTCTTGGAACCTCTTACAATCTTGTCAACACCAACACAACACCACGCTAATTAACTGGTTAATGAGCTCTACTGTAGGGAGGCAATGTGGGAGGAGGAGGGAAGGTGAGAGAAAGAAGTGGTGAAAGAAAGAACTAAAAGGGGGAAGGTAAAACAAGGGGGGAGGGAGAGAGAGAATTAAGTTGGTTCAATAATGCATTTTTGGTCTCTAATGACGTACGTTCCAGTGAATATTGACACTCTAGTGACGCATGTTTCCTGAAGGATACCCTGAGAACGTTTCTGGGGGTCAACGCCCCAGAGGCTCAGTCCCAGACCATGCCTCCTGGAGGATCAAGGCATTATCAACCAGGCTGTTATTACTGGCCGCATGCAGTCCAGCCTGGTGAGTCCGCCACTAATTTGAGGAACTTGTCCTGTTCCCTCATGACGATCGCCAGAGGTTTATTGATAATTCCCCTAATGCACGGGGGGAATGAAAAGTCGGGGACCTCTGACACTCACCGATGGTATTTTGCACCGTAATAAGGAAAGATTTCAGTGTCCAGGTCTGGGATCAGTCCCTCCAGGATTTTCCAGGTGTAAATTATTATGTACCTTTGTCACCTATGTTTCAAGGAATACAGCTGAAGGGACTTCAAGAGTAGCCAGTAGTTCAAATGCTTCACAGAATGTATACTTTTATAGGAGCAGTGAAATCTCTCTCTACGTTTTCCAGCTCAACAACCTCGCCAGCCTGAAGAGAACAAGTGACAAAGAGTATCATCACTCACTCGCCATCTTTTGTCTTGAAAGTTCTAGTTATCCAGCCTATCATTTTCCTTGCAGTAGAGTTAACACAACTGTTGTGAACCTTGAATGTCACATCTTCTGGCATCATTACCTTTAAGTTTCGCACACTGGACTTTCACTCCATTGAACGAGTTGAGGTCATCCTGTATCCCATTACAGTGAAAAGTTACACTGTACTAACGTACGTTACGGTGACTTGTTACATTGTATTAAGTACGTTACAGTGAATAGTTACACTGTACTAACGTACTTTACGGTGATTGATTACAATATATTCCTTCCCAGACGCTCTATCAGCTTGTGGGTAATATACCTGTGACCTGTTTCGAGGGCTTCTCCACGGTCACAGCCCAACCTATGACCAGGCTTCCCTGTTGACTGGTCAGTAGGCTGTTGGTGCTAGCGGCCTGCAGATATACCTTTGATAAGTTCCATTTTTTTGCTACTCCCAGAGCCCGACCACGAGCCAAGCTCGTCTGATGCTAGTCTGGTCAACCCGGCTGTTGCTGCTGGTGGCCCACTGCCCCACATATACGTCACAGCCTGGTTGGTCTGGCACCTGGTGAAGATATTTGTCCAGTTTCCTCTTGAAGACTTCAACACTTGTTCCAGCAGTGTTTCTGATATCTTCTGGTAAGATGTTGAATAGTCTGGGACCCCGGATGTTGATACTTTGCTCACTGTACCCTTGCTTTTTCACTGGGGTTTATTTTACACTTCCTCCCATATCTTCTCACTCTAGTATATTGTTATGGCAGTATGAAGATTTGGGACGAGGTCCACAAGTACTTTCCAGGCTGAGGAACTGACCACTTCGAAAACTATTTCTCCAGGGTTGATGGACTGATTATATCGTTTCTACTTCGGTGTCACGTCTACTGCCTCTATTTGACTGAAGAAGCCTAATGTATAGACGAAAAATTTCAATTAACAATAAAGATACCCAGGTGCTGCATGCCTTACTCTTCCACATCAACAGGTACCCAACGTGTAGGTACCTAAGAAGACCGCTGCCAGCAGCTGGACACTCCCAAGTCGCGGAGCAGCAGGAGCAGTCCCTAGAGGGTGCTGGGACACACCAGACTTCCCCAGGGTTGTTCAAGGTCTCAAAGAGGCCCCTTAGAGGCATCCCTAATTAAAAGACGGTGCTGGTTATTGGCACGTCTTGGCTCACTACTGGAGACGATGGCCCCATTATGTTGCAGGTAATGGTGCCAAACTCCTAGCGAGCCTAGTAAGATGAGGCGCGGAGAGGGTTGGGACGAGGGGAGGAGAGTGAAGGTGTGGGGCGTGGAAAATGAAGAAGAAAAAAAGGAGAAGTCGAGAAAAGAGAAATAAGAAAAAAATAAGGAATGGAAGGTGAAAGATGGGTAGCAGGAAGGATGCAACGTTAGAATCGAGACATCAATGAAAAGCTTTGTTCCTTAAAGCAGTTACTTCTGAGCTTATGTTCCTGTTCCGCGCTACTTAGTAGTCTCAGTATGTTTTATTCGATTCATTAAATAGGTAAGTAAACAAGATCTGTGATCGTGTATCATTTTGTTTACTGGAGATTTGTCATGTCAATGGATGTCACTTTCATGCCAATTCTAGTATCATCTGCAATAGATGATACGGATCCCACGAATCATGTTTCTCTCGGTCAGATATATGAGAACGAGAATGAGAACTGTGGCAAGCACTCTGCCTGGTAGAACAAACCTTTACAGTATTAAACTTATTCAGCTGCTTCTCTTCGGCTCTAATTTAAATTAATCAATAAAGCTGACTATAAAAACGTTTAATTTTCCCTATAAACCTCACGCACGAATTTTGTCATTTACACTATGATCATCACACTTGACGAGGGCCTCTGCGTATTCTGCGTATATTACACCGGCGATTTGTGAAGAGATTAGAATGAAGAAAATTACGAGAAAGCCGAGAACCGTAACTACTAACGAGGCAATGGTATAAAAAACACCAGTCTGACAAAATAATGATCAATGTGGTAATAAAATCTAAAATTACTAGACATTCGTCCCTCAGTGAGATCAAACAGCCTGGTAGAACCGGCAGTATCTGAGTGTGACACACCTGACGGCTGGAGCAGCAACAACCCTGCACAACCTGGTAGAACCGGCAGTACCTGAGTGTGTTGACATCTGACGGCTGGAGCAGCAACAACCCTGCACAGCCTGGTAGAACCGGCAGTACCTGAGTGTGACACACCTGACGGCTGGAGCAGCAACAACCCTGCACAGCCTGGTAGAACCGGCAGTACCTGAGTGTGTTGACACACCTGACGGCTGGAGCAGCAACAACCCTGCACAGCCTGGTAGAACCGGCAGTACCTGAGTGTGACACACCTGACGGCTGGAGCAGCAACAACCCTGCACAGCCTGGTAGAACCGGTAGTACCCGAGTGTGTTGACACACCTGACGGCTGGAGCAGCAACAGCCCTGCACAGCCTGGTAGAACCGGCAGTATATGAGTGTGTTGACACACCTGACGACTGGAGCAGCAACAACCCTGCACAGCCTGGTAGAACCGGCAGTACCTGAGTGTGTTAGGTAAGACACATATGCAACAGTTAGGTATCTTTATTTCGAAACGTTTCGCCTACACAGTAGGCTTCTTCAGTCGAGTACAGAAAAGTTGATAGAAGCAGAAGATACTTGAAGACGATGTAATCAGTCCATCACCCTTAAAGTTTTGAGGTGGTCAGTCCCTCAGTCTGGAGAAGAGCATTGTTCCGTTGTCTGAAACAATATGAAGTTGAAGTGACAGGATGGAGCCTTTATATAGTGCCTGGAGGTGAGACGTAGGTTGCTTTGGGAGGGCAGGTCCCTCTCAAACCCAGCCGTTCTCACTAGTAGAGGTCGAAGTTGATGGTCTGTACCAAGATACCCTTGTGTTGCAGTGTCTGACAGAATGAACATTAAAATGGTATAAAATACCGACAGATTGTTAGGTAAGACACATATGCAACAGTTAGGTATCTTTATTTCGAAACGTTTCGCCTACACAGTAGGCTTCTTCAGTCGAGTACAGAAAAGTTGATAGAAGCAGAAGATACTTGAAGACCATCAACTTCGACCTCTACTAGTGAGAACGGCTGGGTTTGAGAGGGACCTGCCCTCCCAAAGCAACCTACGTCTCACCTCCAGGCACTATATAAAGGCTCCATCCTGTCACTTCAACTTCATATTGTTTCAGACAACGGAACAATGCTCTTCTCCAGACTGAGGGACTGACCACCTCAAAACTTTAAGGGTGATGGACTGATTACATCGTCTTCAAGTATCTTCTGCTTCTATCAACTTTTCTGTACTCGACTGAAGAAGCCTACTGTGTAGGCGAAACGTTTCGAAATAAAGATACCTAACTGTTGCATATGTGTCTTACCTAACAATCTGTCGGTATTTTATACCATTTTAATGTTCAGTACCTGAGTGTGTTGACACACCTGACGGCTGGAGCAGCAGGGTACCTAGGGAGGGTCAGGTGTAACATAGCTGGCGGGGAAGACCATACAAAATTAACACCACAAACTTGAGGCTTGAGTAAGTACTTTCTTACCTTAACAGTGTTAATTGCCACAATAGCGTTACAGAGGGGCAGGTGAGCAGCAGGAGGGAGTGACACGGATGGTTCATACACATCTACCACAACATTATACCCTTAATAACACACTTCCTTAATACCCGTAAAGTCTCCTCTTCTCTCTTTCTCTCACACACACACACACACACACACACACACACACACACACACACACACACACACACACACACACACACACCTGTGTTGTCATCCTGTTTTAGTTACCTTGTCTTCCTGGAACGCGAACTCTCCTCTACTTCGGAGCCTTGCCCCTCCCCTCCCCCTTCAAAAAAAAGATGAGGTACTTTGGTTGATCACTGCCTCCGCGAGGCGGTCAGTCAGGCTGTTGGTGCTTACAACAGGCAGTTTAACGTAACTCTACAGTCAGGCAGATCAGGAACAGTTACGCAAAACTTTAAATAGACCTCACTTTTCTTCACTCTCCCTCCCTCCTTTCAGCCTCCCATACACTGTTCACTCTCACACTCACCTTCACTTTCTCTACATCTCATCACCTTCACCCCCTCATCTCCGATTCAGTCAGAGAAAAAATACTTAATGGAACAGCGGGTTTCCACCTCTCTGTCTATCTGCTTCACTGCCTGTCTACCTGCTTGCCTGCCTGTTTACCTGCCTGTATACCTGTTACCCTGCCTGTCTACCTGCTACCATGCCTGTCTACCTGCTTCCCTACTTGTTTACCTGCTTCCCTGCCTGTCTACCTGCGTCCCTACCTGCCTGTCTGCCTCTCTGCACCTCTGTCTTTCTGTCCATCTCCTTGCCTATGTAACCGCTTACCTACGTGTCTGTCTACCTGTCCGCCTGCCGGCTTTCTATCCGCTCGTCTGTCGGCTTGCCTGACTGCAAGCCAGAGTGCTTTCCCTTCAATCTCTGCCTGTCTGTCTGCCTCTTTGTCCATGCTGGTGTCCCTGAATTACAGAGCCAACATCACTGAAATGCCTAACAGGTTCAGGAGATAACTGGAGTACCTGGTGAGGAGGGGATCTGTCAGGGAGGTAAGACAAGAGAGGACTGAATATAGTAAACAAGAGAGGATTGAATATAGTAAACAACAGAGGAATGAATATGGTAAACAAGAGAGGATTGAATATGGTAAACAAGAGAGGATTGAATATGGTAAACAAGAGAGGAATGAATATGGTAAACAAGAGAGGAATGAATATGGTAAACAAGAGAGGAATGAATATGGTAAACAAGAGAGGAATGAATATGGTAAACAAGAGAGGAATGAATATGGTAAACAAGAGAGGACTGAATATAGTAAACAACAGAGGATTGAATATAGTAGACAAGAGAGAACTGAATATCGTAAACGAGAGAGAACTGAATATCGTAAACGAGAGAGAACTGAATATCGTAAACGAAAGAGAACTGAATATCGTAAACGAGAGAAAACCGAATATCGTAAACAAGAGAAAACTGAATATAGTAAACGAGAGAGAACTGAATATCGTAAACAAGAGAGAACTGAATATCGTAAACGAGAGAGAACTGAATATCGTAAACGAGAGAGAACTGAATATCGTAAACGAGAGAGAACTGAATATCGTAAACGAGAGAGAACTGAATATCGTAAACGAGAGAGAACTGAATATCGTAAACGAGAGAGAACTGAATATCGTAAACAAGAGAGAATTGAATATCGTAAACGAGAGAGAACTGAATATCCTAAACGAGAGAGAACTGAATATTCTAAACGAGAGGATTTAATGTGGTAAACAAGAGAGGAATGAATAAACAAAAGAAAATTTAATAGCGTAAACAAGAGAGTATTCAACACCGTTAACATGAAAGTACTTAACACGGTATTAAATCCTCTCTTGTTTACAGTAAGTGTTGTTTTGGAAGCCTTCAGAAGACGCAAGATACTGTCAGAGACAGAGCAAGACAGGCAGGAGTGGACATCTTCCGTGTGAAAGCATTTTATCCGACATCTCCCCCGAGACTAATCTCTAAAGTAGAGGAAGATGCTGAAATAACAGGAAGAATGATCTCGTGGATCAGGAAGCACTTTAAAGACCAGGTAGAGACCAAGTGTGTAATCATTACTGCCACAGATTAGGGAATGGGCGGGGTTTGGTACACCTTTGATATACCTTTGAAGAGTTTGGAGAGTTTGACTACTCTCGGAATCCGGCCATGGGAGAGGCTCTTCTGGTGCTTGACTGGTCAACCAGGTTGTTGCTGCTGGAGGCCCGCTGCCCCACATATCCAGCACAGCCTGGTTGATCTGGCACCTGGTGAAGATACTTGTCCAATTTCCTCTTGAAGACTTCAACACTTGTTCCAGCAGTGTTTCTGATATCTTCTGGTAAGATGTTGAATAGTCTGGGACCCAGGATGTTGATACAGTGTTCCCTTATTATCCCCACCGCACCCCTGCTCCTCACTCATGGTGAATCCCAAAGCTCACAGGCCAGTGCGTTAACCACTGGGCCAAGTGACTAATAAGAATCATGGTATATTTGAATACATACGAATTACATAATCAGCGTGGCTGTGTCACATCAGCTCTAAGAGAACCAGTGACAAACATTTACTATAAAATCATACCAATAATTCGAAAATGGAAGATTATTCTAAAATGGAAGATTATTCAATCTACCTCAAAACTCTTATTTCGAAGATCAGCAGCGACGCAGGAGGAAGATTATGTCAGTAAAATATCACAGATAACTGGGCAATTACCTGTGACCAGTTTCGACAGTCTTCCCGTTCCCGTAGCTTGAGCCTCCTGTGATTAATTAATGGTTCAACTCTACAGGAAGTTCTTACCTTGTATTTTGCATATGGGTAGAAATATTTGGGGTTTCTTGTAATATCCTGGACAGGGGAAGCTGAGTGATAGCTCTAGGCCTTTCGTTTTGTAAGTAACACATCATCAGGAGCTTGCAATGTTGCAGAAATGAGTAGGAAGGCCAAACAGATTAGTTCGAGGGAACGAGCTAACTCACTAATCTCTCTCTCTCTCTCTCTCTCTCTCTCTCTCTCTCTCTCTCTCTCTCTCTCTCTCTCTCTCTCTCTCTCTCTCTCTCTCTCTCTGACATGTTTACGTTTTTTAAGCAGCTGGGTAACCTTGTTTTCTTCCACACATTCTTCTATGTTCTCTTTCTCTACGTGATCCTTAAAACTTCATCAGTGGTGCGCATTGTATATAGAAATTGTGTGTGTGTGTCTGTACAGTTAACACTAGTGAGGATTTAGGGCGCTTATAAGGCTGTTCAGCGACAATCAGTAGGCCTAGACTGCTCAACGACATCCAGTAGGCCTACATTGCTCAACAACCAGCAGGCCTACAATGCTTAACGACAATCAGCAGGCCTAGACTGCTCAACGACAACCAGCAGGCCTACAATGCTCAACGACAACCAGCAGGCCTAGACTGCTCAACGACAACCAGCAGGCCTAGACTGCTCAACGACAACCAGCAGGCCTAGACTGCTCAACGACAACCAGCAGGCCTACAATGTTTAACGACAACCAGCAGGCCTAGACTGCTCAACGACAACCAGCAGGCCTACAATGCTCAACGACAACCAGCAAGCCTAGAATGTTCAACGATAACCAGCAGGCCTAGACTGCTCAACGACAACCAGCAGGTCTACAATGTTTAACGACAACCAGCAGGCCTAGACTGCTCAACGACAACCAGCAGGCCTACAATGCTCAACGACAACCAGCAAGCCTAGAATGTTCAACGATAACCAGCAGGCCTAGACTGCTCAACGACAACCAGCAGGCCTACAATGCTTAACGACAACCAGCAGGCCTACAATGCTTAACGACAACCAGCAGGCCTAGACTGCTCAACGACAACCAGCAGGCCTACAATGCTTAACGACAACCAGCAGGCCTAGACTGTTCAACGACAACCAGCAGGCCTACAATGCTTAACGACAACCAGCAGGCCTACAATGCTTAACGACACCCAGCAGGCCTACAATGCTTAACGACAACCAGCAGGCCTACAATGCTTAACGACAACCAGCAGGCCTAGACTGTTCAACGACAACCAGCAGGCCTACAATGCTTAACGACAACCAGCAGGCCTACAATGCTTAACGACACCCAGCAGGCCTACAATGCTTAACGACAACCAGCAGGCCTACAATGCTTAACGACAACCAGCAGGCCTACACCTCTCAACGACAACTAGAAACTTCACTACATAAATATCCAAGACAACTTTTACCGTCAAAGTGAAGCAAAAAGTTGGGTGAAATCAAGGCGTCACCAGCGGGAACCCAATTAACTGATAACGAGGTGAAAAAACTGACAGACTCCGTAGAAAATAAGATGGACAGGTATATATGTATTCAGATATATGTATACAGATACGGTGTATATGTATATAGAATGAGGCGAGGCACAGAAGCGTGTATATTTTCCCTGCTGCCCCGCGCATATACATCTGCCGCATGCGGGAACAATGTCTCCTGTACAAGGGAGGTACTACTACTGTAGTCTACACTGGTGGTGTATTTCCATTACGAGAGAGAATAAATGAAACGAGTCGGAAAACTGACAGGAAGCATAACACACACGGTAATGATAACTTGCATATCCACCACCTTACACTACTACTACTATTACTACTACTATTACTACTACTACTATTACTACTACTACTACTGCTCGTACCACTCCTACTACTACTACTGTTGCTGCTCCTAGCCACTGGCTCTGCTGATTTCACGTTGTATGTGATGAGAACTGGTACAGTATTTGAGGGATGGGGTAAGAGGGATGGGGTTGCGGGTGTGAGGGTTAGCAAGTGTGTATTTGGGGGAAGGAGAGAATGGGACGGGAAGACTAGAGGTGAGAGTCGTAACATCCACGACCTGACTGTACATACATACATACACACACACACACACACACACACACACACACACACACACACACACACACACACACACACACACACACACACACACACACTTCTTATACTGCACTTTCTTAATTTCGGTACTTTTATGTCTGTCATTCTGTCTGCATGTGCTCACCCATTTCTTCTTCAGGGGGGAGGAGGTTGAAGCACAGCTCCTGACATAGCTTCTTTGTATATGTATGTGATATCTGGTTGCTTGTGACCGTACACAGGACTTGCCATACCTAATCTAGAAGCTGTGTACCTATAGAGATCAAGACACAGCTGTCCACATCGCTTCTACCATTTAACTGTGATGAGTTTCAGGAATTTTATACTCCCTCTCTGGTGCTTGTCCGTCTGGTGCTTGTCCGTCTGGTGCTTGTCCGTCTGGTGCTTGTCCGTCTGGTGCTTGTCCGTCTGGTGCTTGTCCGTCTGGTGCTTGTCCGTCTGGTGCTTGTCCGTCTGGTGCTTGTCCGTCTGGTGCTTGTCCGTCTGGTGCTTGTCCGTCTGGTGCTTGTCCGTCTGGTGCTTGTCCGTCTGGTGCTTGTCCGTCTGGTGCTTGTCCGTCTGGTGCTTGTCCGTCTGGTGCTTGTCCGTCTGGTGCTTGTCCGTCTGGTGCTTGTCCGTCTGGTGCTTGTCCGTCTGGTGCTTGTCCGTCTGGTGCTTGTCCGTCTGGTGCTTGTCCGTCTGGTGCTAGCCTGTCTGGTGCTAGTGTTGAGTGAAACGTGTACAGGTGTTGGGTCAAACGTATCCAGCAGTTTCGCGTATCTTAATGTTAGGGAAACTGATCAAAATTCTCTAAACTTTCCATTCACTCCACCAGTGAGAGAGAGAGAGAGAGAGAGAGAGAGAGAGAGAGAGAGAGAGAGAGAGAGAGAGAGAGAGAGAGAGAGAGAGAGAGAGAGAGAGAGAGAGAGAGAGAGAGAGAGTGAGAGTGAGAGTGAGAGTGAGAGAGTGAGAGTGAGAGTGAGAGAGAGTGAGAGACAGAAGAAGGCGTAAGAGTCTCAGAGTGAGGAACAGGGAGAACTGAGGGAGTAAGGGAGCTTTTCTTAATTTCCATTATAAATATTTAAAGCTATATTATCCACGCTTTTCTTTCCCTCCCCCCATCTCTCTCTCTCTCTCTCTCTCTCTCTCTCTATTAAAGTTCTTTAATTCTAAGGATACCTTTTTCACTATTATCATACATATATTTCGTATACCTTTGATGAGTTCCCAGAACTCTTCTACTCTCGGAGCCCGGCCTTGGGCCAGGCTCGTCTGGTGCTTGCCTGGTCAACCAGGCTGTTGCTTTTGGAGACCCGCTGCCCCACATATCCATCACAGCCTAGTTGATCTGGCACCTGGTGAAGATACTTGTCCAGTTTCCTCTTGAAGACTTCTACACTTGTTCCAGCAGTGTTTCTGATATCTTCTGGTAAGATGTTGAGTAGTCTGGGACCCCGGATGTTGATACAGTGTTCCCTTATTGTGCCCACCGCACCCTTTTCTTTTCACTGTGTTTATTTTGCACTTCCTCCCATGTATCTCACTCCAGTATGTTATCTTCCTGATTTCGTTTTTTCGACTCCTCTTTCCTCTTCCTCTTTCTCTTCTATTTTTTCTTCGTCCTTTCGTTCCGTTTCTTATTCACTCTTATTTTTCACTCCCCTTTTACTTTTCTTCTGCCTTCACTTCTTTCTGCTTTCTTCCCATCCTCTCTTCTTCTTCCTCCTCCTCCTCCTCTTCCTCTCCTCGTCTTCTCCTCGTCTTCCTCTCCTCCTCCGTCTCACCAAACAAAAGCCTCCACTTCTCACCTCTTCACTTCAGCTTAATTAAAGGAGAGTATTCTCGGCGTCACCTGTAACTCCAGAGTGAGGGAGAGAGTGAGGAGAGTGCGGGAGAGAGTGAGGGAGAGTAAGAGAGAGTGAGGGAGAGAGTGAGGGAGAGTAAGAGAGAGTGAGGGAGAGAGTGAGGGAGAGAGTGAGGGAGAGAGTGAGGGAGAGTGTGAGTGTGTGAGGGTGACAGACTGAATAAGAAATAGTAAATAATGCAGATGTTGTATATACAGATCCTGGTGTAACATCCTGGTGTAACATCCTGGTGTAACATCCTGGTGTAACATCCTGGTGTAACATCCTGGTGTAACATCCTGGTGTAACATCCTGGTGTAACATCCTGGTGTAACATCCTGGTGTAACATCCTGGTGTAACATCCTGGTGTAACATCCTGGTGTAACATCCTGGTGTAACATCCTGGTGTAACAGATCCTGGTGTAACATCCTGGTGTAACATCCTGGTGTAACATCCTGGTGTAACATCCTGGTGTAACATCCTGGTGTAACATCCTGGTGTAACATCCTGGTGCAACATCCTGGTGTAACATCCTGGTGTAACATCCTGGTGTAACATCCTGGTGTAACATCCTGGTGTAACATCCTGGTGTAACATCCTGGTGTAACATCCTGGTGTAACATCCTGGTGTAACAGATCCTGGTGTAACATCCTGGTGTAACATCCTGGTGTAACATCCTGGTGTAACATCCTGGTGTAACATCCTGGTGTAACATCCTGGTGTAACATCCTGGTGTAACATCCTGGTGTAACATCCTGGTGTAACATCCTGGTGTAACATCCTGGTGTAACATCCTGGTGTAACATCCTGGTGTAACAGATCCTGGTGTAACAGATCCTGGTGTAACAGATCCTGGTGTAACATCCTGGTGTAACATCCTGGTGTAACATCCTGGTGTAACATCCTGGTGTAACATCCTGGTGTAACATCCTGGTGTAACAGATCCTGGTGTAACAGATCCTGGTGTAACATCCTGGTGTAACATCCTGGTGTAACATCCTGGTGTAACATCCTGGTGTAACATCCTGGTGTAACATCCTGGTGTAACATCCTGGTGTAACATCCTGGTGTAACATCCTGGTGTAACATCCTGGTGTAACATCCTGGTGTAACATCCTGGTGTAACATCCTGGTGTAACATCCTGGTGTAACAGATCCTGGTGTAACAGATCCTGGTGTAACAGATCCTGGTGTAACATCCTGGTGTAACATCCTGGTGTAACATCCTGGTGTAACATCCTGGTGTAACATCCTGGTGTAACATCCTGGTGTAACATCCTGGTGTAACATCCTGGTGTAACATCCTGGTGTAACATCCTGGTGTAACATCCTGGTGTAACATCCTGGTGTAACAGATCCTGGTGTAACATCCTGGTGTAACATCCTGGTGTAACATCCTGGTGTAACATCCTGGTGTAACATCCTGGTGTAACATCCTGGTGTAACAGATCCTGGTGTAACAGATCCTGGTGTAACATCCTGGTGTAACATCCTGGTGTAACATCCTGGTGTAACATCCTGGTGTAACATCCTGGTGTAACATCCTGGTGTAACATCCTGGTGTAACATCCTGGTGTAACATCCTGGTGTAACAGATCCTGGTGTAACAGATCCTGGTGTAACAGATCCTGGTGTAACAGATCCTGGTGTAACAGATCCTGGTGTAACAGATCCTGGTGTAACAGATCCTGGTGTAACAGATCCTGGTGTAACAGATCCTGGTGTAACAGATCCTGGTGTAACAGATCCTGGTGTAACAAATCCTGGTGTAACAAATCCTGGTGTAACAAATCCTGGTGTAACAAATCCTGGTGTAACAAATCCTGGTGTAACAAATCCTGGTGTAACAGATCCTGGTATAACAGATCCTGGTATAACAGATCGTGGTATAACAGATCCTGGTGTAACAGATCCTGGTGTAACAGATCCTGGTGTAACAGATCCTGGTATAACAGATCCTGGTGTAACAGATCCTGGTATAACAGATCCTGGTATAACAGATCCTGGTGTAACAGATCCTGGTATAACAGATCCTGGTGTAACAGATCCTGGTGTAACAGATCCTGGTATAACAGATCCTGGTGTAACAGATCCTGGTGTAACAGATCCTGGTGTAACAGATCCTGGTGTAACAGATCCTGGTGTAACAGATCCTGGTGTAACAGATCCTGGTGTAACAGATCCTGGTGTAACAGATCCTGGTGTAACAGATTCTGGTGTAACAGATCCTGGTGTAACAGATCCAGGTGTAACAGATCCTGGTGTAACAGATCCTGGTGTAACAGATCCTGGTATATCCTGGTGTAACAGATCCTGGTGTAACAGATCCTGGTGTAACAGATCCTGGTGTAACAGATCCTGGTGTAATAGATCCTGGTGTAACAGATCCTGGTGTAACAGATCCTGGTGTAATAGATCCTGGTGTAATAGATCCTGGTGTAACTGTAGACAGCCTGTACTGGCAGAGCACACAGCCTAGCCGTCTGCTCTGACTAGTTCATATTTCGCGGCATTCAGTGCTGCCCTCTGTAGGCCTACCTAGGTCGGTGGGACACACAGTCCACCCTCTCTCACTCCCGCCTGGACCGACCTGCCGTACACAAGTTCTCCCCCCTCCACGGACTGGCTTGCGGTCACTTCCTCACACTGCCCGTTGTGTACTCACTCCTACCCGATTAAAGCCAATCTAGTCCACGGCCGTATCATTGCTACCTACGCTACCTTCATCGGCACTAAACCGCTGTTCAACAGTAAGAACAGCAATAACAGTGGTGACAGCGGAGTCAGCGGCATTGTGAGCCTTTTCAGGGTGGAGGGGATCGGTCGACACCAGTCAACATCATCCGTCGTCATCCAACGCACCTGCTAGCCTAAAGAGTTATCTGCTACTCCCAGCGTCTTGACGGGACCCGAGATAGATCTTCGTCCTAGATTTTTCCCACAAAATCTGGACATAGGCATCACGGCGTCATCTCCAGCCTTAGCAGTCACGTGTTCACCTCATCACCCTCTCTACAGCCCTTCAACACTCTCCAGCACCATTCTCCTGCCTCCTACAGCGTCCCTACGCCCTTCTCAGCTACAAGAAGTAGAGTTCCTCCAAGAAGTTCTACCGGGCTTAACCACGTGGGAACCCAGTTGGCTTAGCCCCTAAGCCAGCAAAGTTCAGCGTCTACGGCAGCTCGTGACTCATCATAGTGTCTACTACTACTCAGCACCTACGTATCTCCAGCCAGTGCAGTTTTTTTTTTGTGTTGCCCAGTTTAAAAATTTTTTTTTTTTTTTTTCCCTTTCCTTTGTTGTTTTATTCCCAGTTCATCACCAGTTCTGTTTTCCCCAGTGATTTGTTACAGTAAAACTTACTCGTCCCAGTTCAAAGTTTCACTTAAGCTTGTTTTTAGCACGTTCGAGTAGTGCAGTAAATGTTTTGTTCTCCGTGTGCTGAAGCCGCAGTCAGTCAGCGCGCCCAGACACGCTTGCCAGTGTAAACAACCATACACCAGCTCTGGTTCACGCCGGGTATCCACGTCTCTTAACTTCTTATACCTCCACAGAGTTACTCCGGTCTTTCCTGTTCTTCCCAAGTCTTTTCTGATATTTTTTTTCTACGACATTGAAGCCCCATAGCAGTATACAAATGCTACGAGGTGTGTAGTGTTACTGGAGCGTCACTGAAAGTTCCAGGACCTGCCGTACCTTCGTCCATCTGCACTCAAAGTTAAGTAAACAGTGACTTACCTAGCATTTCCTAATATTTTGTGACATTATTTAACTGTCCTGCACCAATACAGTTAGTTACTGAAGCCATACTTCAGTAAATTGTTCAGTGTCATCAGTGCACATTTTGCCATTTACCTACAGCTTATTAAATTTTGTAAATTTATTTTTGCACTCCTACATTTTAAATTCCAGTTTTTTTTTATTATTCTGCTTCTTGCACCTCAGTTATTGATTTAAATTGTTCAGTGTTGACCATTTATACAATTTACCTCTCACATACAGTTTTCATGTAATTCCTGTGTGCTGTTATTTTTTTTTTTCTAGTTGCACCTGCAAGTTAGCCACAGATTGTTGACACCCTTGCACTGTTTTGTTTGTTAGTTCTTTTTTTTAATAAGTGTAATCTTCAAGTACTTAAGTATTAGTATATTCTACCTGCAGTCATACAATCTGTGCCTAGCCCATTAAATTTTTTTTTCTGTTCCCCCATTTATTTTTGCTCTACATATATTCTATGTTTTATCAGTGAATATTCACCTATGTGCATTGCTTTTTGCTATTTTATATACCCAAGTCATTGAGTGTATTTTTGGGAACCTGCTTATTTACCATTAATTACCAAAATTCCTTGTGAAGTTAATTAATTTTGACCTTGAGATTGTGCAAATTTTTTTTTTTTTTTCCTTTTTGCCAGTGTACACCCTGCTAACACCAGTTAACTTTTGCCATATTCTTGAATTTAATAATTTGCATTTTTATTAATTTTATTTTGTGTGCAATATAGCAATTCTGGTCAGTGTATTTTTCTTTTGTGTGTGATTTTTGGCACTATTCCATACTCTGATATCTTTTTTGTGCCAACTTCCCTTGTGCAAGTGAATTACCTTTTTTTTTTGCGTTTCAATTTGCTACTGCTAGCACCCGCAATCTTTTTAAACTGTGCTTGCAGCACAGTTTAGTGTTGTGTAGTACCTGATTTATTTTAATTTTGTGCAATTTTTGCTACCAGTGTTTACAGTTCAAACTCCTTTTCATAAATTTTGTTGCCAGATTCCTGGTGAAATTATTGACTATCCTTAGCTTCATTTTGTGCACTTCCCTGTAGTACATTCACTTGCATACATCTCTTATTTTGTGTTCAGAGTGTATCACTATTTCCCTTTTTATTGTTGTTTTGCTCAAATTATTTCTATCACTAAGCAGTTTACCTAGTACTGTGGTGCTGAGTTCTCTTTGACTCTGTTTTGAATTGTAGCCAGTGCATACCATTTCTTGCTCTGACCTGTTTACCATCTTCGTGACCTACTTGCATTTCAACAATCGACGTCATGACTAGGACACGCAGTGGCCATGCCGATACCCCAGATTCTGCTGGTGCCAGCAATGGTGCCTCAGCCAGCGTGAGCACGCGGCAGGGCATCGAAGCCCCAGCGACAGTTGGTCAACTTGTGGCTCACGCCTCGACCACCAGTGGGCCGGCTCGTCGTCCACAACTGACCCTTATTTTTGACGGTCGTGCAAATAGTTTAGAGCCATGGCTGCAGTCAGTCGAGGCGACTGTTCAGGCTCTATTTGATAGCCCAACAGATACACAGTACATTCGTGCTGCTGTTGCAGCAGTGGATCTCACCCAGGGTGATATAGGTGCCTTTGTGCAGCTCAAGCGCGTTTGTAAGATTCAGTCTTGGGGTGAACTTAAGGAGGAATTTAGGCGTTATTTTCGGCGTAGTCGCCAACGCCATTACATTGACATCGTTACCAGCGTCTTGGCCGAATGTCAATACCGGCACGAAAGCCCCCTGGCTTGCGTTTGCCGTTTCGAGCAAGCCGCCACGGACTTTACTGATGCCGTCAACTCCACTAAGTGGGCGGATGGTGATGGCCGTATTGCTATTAAAGACATCATCCCCATGCTGGCTGTCGGCATCATGCGGAGGGATTCCGCCCCTAACCTCTGGGCTGCCATTGATGCGCTAGGACTCGGCCCTCAGCACGACGTCCTGGGTGCATATGACGCCATCGACTCGCTCAAGCCGCCTTCCGAGCAAGGCAAGGTTTGCCGCTTTGCGGATGATCCCCTACCCATCCTTGCAGCGCCGTCCGCAGTGACCCCGCGGTCGCAGCCGGAAGTCACTTTTGCTGCTGCTGTCAGACAGCCAGCTCACAAAGGTTCTAACCCCAGTCCCACTAATACGCGCCTAAGTAAAAATAGCGACCACAGTAACAACAGTCGGTCTTATACAAAAAAGCAGTCATCGACTTCCTGGACCAGGGCGAAACGTCGCCAGCAGACACCACCCCCAACCTCACCCGCTAAGCGTGTAGTGACTTGTTTTAACTGTGGCAAACGAGGGCACTACCGATCTGAGTGTTACAAACTTAAGTCCCCGCAAAGTAACCGTCACAGTCCCCATGCTCAGTATCAAGGTAACCGTCACCGTCCCCATGCCCAGTCTCGCGAGGGAATCTGTGTTTACCACAATACTTCCAGTCATACCTCCCATGAGTGTAACAAGCTGCGAAGTATGCTGACAGCTGAGTGGAGCAAGCAGTCGTCGCGCAATGCACATGCTCGTAGAAGCCCTTCCACTAGTTCGGGGGAAGAGGCGCGTCCGCAAAACCAGCGAAAGACGTAGTAACCCTGTCAGAGTCGCTGTATTCCGTCCCTGTCCGCAATGCATTCGCCGCCCTGGGCAGTGATACGCTTGCCGACAGTGAGGAAACCGAGTGTCTTGACGTTGTTGCTGAGACTCTTACCGTACCTTCCAGGTCGAGCCTCGTCAACAAGTGTCGAGCCTCGAGCAGCTGTGACTCCGGGGATCGCGTCGGCCTGTCATGCCTTCATGTTCGGTATGACAACCCATGTGGACCGCTCATCGAGTCCACTGTCCACAATAAGCCTGTTCAGCTTTTCCTAGACACAGGTTCGGTGGTTAACATTGTCCGCTCCACCTTTTTCCGAGACATTGGCCTTCACGCGGCCATGTTGACAGAGCCATCTGCCATTCAGACCTTGAGAGGAGTCTCAGGTAAACCGCTGACGGTTCGCGGTCGCACAACGCTAGAATTTGTGGTCCAGGGTCACAAGCTGTCCGCAAAATTCTTAGTCGTGGATGGTATTGTTTTCCATGGTGACCTGCTCATAGGGTTCAAAACCATGGCAGATCTTAGGATCCGTTTAGATCCAGCTGAGTGGAAAGCGGAATTCAACGGAGTGGATGTGCCCTTCTGGGGCGTGCGCTTAGGATCCACTACGTGCTACTCCGTCTCAGAGTACGCACAGTGCCTAGAATCGTTGGAAACTGGTGGTTTCCATAGCACATTCTCCCCGGGGTCGGTCTCTCGTCCTGATCGACCTCGTAGTAGAGCTCGTTGCCCATCACCTCCTGGCCATCAGCGCATAGTTACCAGTGAAACCCAGTCTGGGGACGCCCAGTCTAACCTTCACTCTAACTCTGACGCTGTTGTAGAGACCAGCAGTTGTCAAGCCGCAGTATCCCTGTCGGCAGGCGACTGTCTGACTCGTGTCATGGCATCAGCGAGCAGAGTTACTGCTTGTACAAAGTATGACGTCACTTTGTCAGCTAACTCGCTCACTCCTGTTACGGTGTACGTGAGCAGAGCTTTTGAAGGAGACCATGTGCTGGTTGACAACGACACATGCCGAGTCAAGGGCCTCTCCCTTGAACCATCCTTGCACACAGTGCAACGTGGTAAGTTGCAAGTCCTTGTTGTCAACATGCATAGTCGAGAATTTCCCCTGCGGAAGAATACCTCACTTGTTGACCTTGTCAGATTCCCTCTCCCGGTGAGAGTGGAGGGTGAAGCCCCAGCTGACTTCCTTGTGAGTGCAGTTCTCCCAGGCGAGTCTGCTGCTGACTCTTCCAACACCCGGCCAGTGCAGGAAGATGATCTAGCTTTGACAGACTATCCTGAAGAGGTTCCAAAACTTCTCCAGGTTCTCAATCGTGCACGTTCTGCAGTTGCACTAGATGGTGAGTCAATGGGTTTGACCCCACTGATCTCTCACCGTATTCCACTTGACAAAGGTACTAAACCCATTTATGTACCTGCGTATCGCCTGCCACATGCGCAAAGAGTCTTCGCCGAAGAACTCATTACACGGATGCTCCGTGATGGAGTTATTGAGGAGTCCACTTCCCCGTGGAATGCTCCCCTTATTCTGGTTCCCAAGAAAGACGGAACCTGGCGCCCTGTTATCGATTACAGGAAACTGAATGCATGTACCATCCCAGACCGTTTTCCATTGCCAGTTCTGAACGACCTGTTGCAGAACATCGGCGATAATAAGGTCTTTTCAACTCTTGATCTTCTTCAAGGGTTCTGGCAGATCCCCCTCGATGATGAGAGTAGAGAGTTGACAGCTTTCTCTACTCCAACTGGTCATTACCAGTTCAGGAGGATGCCCTTCGGCTTGCGCGGAAGCCCAATCACGTTTAGTCGTTTGATGACGACAATTTTCCGTACCCTCCTAGGTGGCACGCTCATGGTCTACCTGGATGATCTCATAGTCATGTCGCAAGATGTCCCGTCACATCTTGAGAAACTTGACAGGGTATTGGACAGGCTAGCTCAGGCAAATCTTAAGGTAAAGCTCTCCAAATGTCATTTCCTCCGGAAGGAAATAAAATTTCTGGGTCACGTAGTAACTCAGAATGGCATAAAGACGGACGAGTCTAAAATCTCGGCCGTGCAGAAATTCCCCAGACCCATGACGGCGGATGCAGTCCGGTCCTTCATAGGCCTGGCGGGTTTCTACCGCACCTTTATCGCAGGTTTCTCCACCATTGCGGCACCCCTGACACGCTTACTCAAGAAGGATGCCCCTTTTGAGTGGACGTGCGATCAGGAACGAGCTTTTGTCATTCTTAAGAACAAGTTAACATCAGCCCCAACCCTTAGATTCCCTGATTTCACCAAGGCATTTACCTTGACGACTGATGCCAGCAAAGTTGGCATCGGTGCAGTCTTGTCACAAGAATCTAATGGGAAGCAACAGCCTATTGCCTATGCTAGCCGTGTTCTTACTAAAGCGGAAGTCAATTATTCAGTGACAGAGCTAGAAGCTTTAGCCATTGTATGGGCCCTGAGTCATTTTCGGGATATCATCTATCATTATCCTATCAAGATTTATACAGATCATTTACCCTTATTGGCCCTTTTTGCAAATAAGAACCTCTCGGGAAAGCATGCTCGGTGGTCGCTCACGTTCAATGACTACAACCCTGAAATTTGCTATGTCCCAGGTAAGCAAAATGTTGTAGCTGACGCCCTGTCGAGACATATAGCATTCGTGAGTGTCGGCAATTCGTTCTCTGTTGAGGATCTCGAGAGAGCCCAACGACAGGACCCTGTGTGGTCTCCAGTCCTTCGTTTCCTTACCAAGGAGGACGTTGACTTACAGGTCAAGTCTCCCGTTCCACTGAAGGATTTAGTGGTCAACCAAGGAGTACTGTGCCGTGTTGCACAGCTGGTGGACCCCGGCAGAACCGTATACCAACTGGTGATACCAGAGTCCATGATACCAGCTACTCTTAGGTTGATCCACAATGTCCCAGGTGTAGCGCACCCCGGGAAGGACCGCAGTATCAAACAGGCACGAATGAAATATTTCTGGCCTAAGATGGCATCGGACATTGCCAAGCATGTACACCAGTGTGTTGTCTGCCTACAGCACAAGGGTACCATTACAGGTCCTAACCCCATTCTAAAGTATCCCATTACAAAGGAGCCCTGGGAGAGAACTTCTGTCGACCTGTTGACGAACTTCTCGACCTCGGAGAAGGGAAATAAGCACCTGCTTGTAATGGTAGATAACTTGACGCGGTACAGTGAATTAGTACCCATTCCTGATAAAACCGCTGAAACGGTCGCTAGTGCTTTCCGTGAGCATGTTGTTCTTCGTCATACTTGCCCACGTGTCCTTCTGTCAGACAATGGGTCTGAGTTTATAAATGGCATAATGCAGGATCTTTGCTCCAGATTCAACATTCATCAAGCGCCAGTAGCTCCACGCCACCCTGCGAGTAATGGTCTTGCTGAACGTACAAATCGCAAAGTCCTGGAGGTGCTCAGAGTAACCGTTAACCCAAGTTGTACTACATGGGATGAGGCTATCCCAGATGTTCAGTGTACATTAAATTCCTCCCTCAACAGCTCGATCGGTGAGACACCTCATTTTGCTTTGTATGGCTATGACAAGCGCTTACCATATGAAATTCTGTTTACTCCACCTAGACCTACTTACGATACTGATAACCCCAGTGTAGTAAAGATGAGGACAACGCAGCTTGTCTTCCAGCGGGTACGAGAGAACCTTATGAAAGCTACTGATAGGTTCACGTCAGAGCGCAATGCCCGCGCCAAGGAAAGCAAAGTGGAACCAGGTTGCAAAGTTATGTTGCTCAACCCAGTGCAGACCCCAGGTATGCACAAACTTGTCCCAAAGTTTGTGGGTCCTTACCGTGTCCTACGACAGCTCCGTGGCAATAAGTTCGAGGTGAGGGAGATTGCTACGGGAGCTATCAAGGAAGCCCACCTTGATCACATGAAGTATGTGGACCATATGCAGGCTGAAGTAGAGCTGGAGGCGCGTGCGTTGCAACGCCACGATCAGACTAATGTTAGGGACAAACCGTCTACCCCTTCTCCCGCTACTGCTGGTACGGAAGACGGCCCAGTAAGGCTCCATACTTATGGCCTGCGACCCAGGACAACAGTACATTTCTGTGACATTGACGTACCTACTGACTTGTCCGACTCCTACGCTAGTTATGCTAATTGTTTGCTTGCAGAAATGGGTATAAATGCACACACATTGTATAGCTAGTCGATAATAGAGTCAGGGTGGACAACATCATGTAATTATGTAAATACTTTTAGAAGGGTACCCAGAGTGTAATGAATTCCATGGATATAGTATTATTGTATGTATGTGCACCAGTGTTTTTTTTAACTAAAGGAAAAAGACTGTATTACGGTCAGGGCAGTGCTGCCCTCTGAGTTACATGTCACACCTTAGGAAATGCTACTGTCAGTCATTGTTTGCAGATGTGAGCGTGCAACAACGTTAGTAGACGAGTGGTCAACTGATGTTCAGCCCTGCGGACAACCTGTATATAGAAGATTTTAGTTCCAGTGCTGACGTCTCCCGGCTCTCTACTCGATGAAACAGCGCGGGCAAACCAGTTTTCTCTTCCCCTGGATGGGAGAGTTTTTTTTTGCCTGTTGCATTTTTTTGTCCATTTTTTATTTACTAGTGAGCGAAAGCCAGTCCCTCTCTGGGGTAGCTAGTGTAATTCCTTTATACCTATGGGCCCACCAGTATTGTCGCGTCGGGACGACGCGAGGTGCGTGGCCGAGCAAATGTAGACAGCCTGTACTGGCAGAGCACACAGCCTAGCCGTCTGCTCTGACTAGTTCATATTTCGCGGCATTCAGTGCTGCCCTCTGTAGGCCTACCTAGGTCGGTGGGACACACAGTCCACCCTCTCTCACTCCCGCCTGGACCGACCTGCCGTACACAAGTTCTCCCCCCTCCACGGACTGGCTTGCGGTCACTTCCTCACACTGCCCGTTGTGTACTCACTCCTACCCGATTAAAGCCAATCTAGTCCACGGCCGTATCATTGCTACCTACGCTACCTTCATCGGCACTAAACCGCTGTTCAACAGTAAGAACAGCAATAACATAACAGATCCTGGTGTAACAGATCCTGGTGTAACAGATCCTGGTGTAACAGATCCTGATGTAACAGATCCTGGTGTAACAGATCCTGGTGTAATAGATCCTGGTGTAACAGATCCTGGTGTAACAGATCCTGATGTCAGATCCTGGTGTAACAGATCCTGGTGTAACAGATCCTGGTGTAACATTCTGGTGTAACAGATCCCGGTGTAACAGATCCTGGTGTAACAGATCCTGGTGTAATAGATCCTTGTGTAACAGATCCTGGTGTAACAGATCCTGGTGTAACAGATCCTGGTGTAACAGATCCTGGTGTAACAGATCCTGGTGTAACAGATCCTGGTGTAACAGATCCTGGTGTAACAGATCCTGGTGTAACAGATCCTGGTGTAACAGATCCTGGTGTAACAGATCCTGGTGTAATAGATCCTGGTGTAATAGATCCTGGTGTAACAGATCCTGGTGTAACAGATCCTGGTGTAACAGATCCTGGTGTAACAGATCCTGGTGTAATAGATCCTGGTGTAACAGATCCTGGTGTAACAGATCCTGGTGTAACAGATCCTGGTGTAACAGATCCTGGTGTAACAGATCCTGGTGTAACAGATCCTGGTGTAACAGATCCTGGTGTAACAGATCCTGGTGTAACAGATCCTGGTGTAACAGATCCTGGTGTAACAGATCCTGGTGTAATAGATCCTGGTGTAACAGATCCTGGTGTAATAGATCCTGGTGTAACAGATCCTGGTGTAATAGATCCTGGTGTAACAGATCCTGGTGTAACAGATCCTGGTATAACAGATCCTGGTGTAACAGATCCTGGTGTAATAGATCCTGGTGTAACAGATCCTGGTGTAATAGATCCTGGTGTAACAGATCCTGGTGTAATAGATCCTGGTGTAACAGATCCTGGTGTAATAGATCCTGGTGTAACAGATCCTGGTGTAACAGATCCTGGTGTAATAGATCCAGGCGTAACAGATCCTGGTGTAATAGATCCTGGTGTAACAGATCCTGGTGTAATAGATCCTGGTGTAACAGATCCTGGTGTAATAGATCCTGGTGTAACAGATCCTGGTGTAATAGATCCTGGTGTAACAGATCCTGGTGTAATAGATAACAGATCCTGGTGTAATAGATCCTGGTGTAACAGATCCTGGTGTAATAGATCCTGGTGTAACAGATCCTGGTGTAATAGATCCTGGTGTAACAGATCCTGGTGTAACAGATCCTGGTGTAACAGATCCTGGTGTAACAGATCCTGGTGTAACAGATCCTGGTGTAATAGATCCTGGTGTAACAGATCCTGGTGTAACAGATCCTGGTGTAATAGATCCTGGTGTAACAGATCCTGGTGTAACAGATCCTGGTGTAACAGATCCTGGTGTAACAGATCCTGGTGTAACAGATCCTGGTGTAACAGAGGTTCATACACTGGCGGCGAAAAAGAAATGAATGAAATTCTGAAAGACCAACATAAATCAACGTTCAGCAGTCCACTGAACAGTGTGGAGAATGCTGATATTTTTTTTTCATTACCCCAAAAGGCCAGACAGATCATGTAACAGGCATGAGCACTAATCCTGCAGAATTCGAAAATACCAAACTTACCTAGACTGGATTCATGGAACTCCTAATTTATAAAGAGGTGAATAATACCACTAGAACGAACACTCGAAGTACTTTGGGGAAAGAGCTTAGAACTATGTAGGTAAAATACCAGAGACCTTAAAGAGTGCAGACACATCCTTTGCATAAAAGAGGCAGTAGAGTGTTAGCCAAAAATTACAGACCAGTAGGTCTAACATGCCACATCATGAAAGTTTTTGGATGGGCAATGAGACGCCAAATGATATTTTATTGAAGAGAATAATCTGTACAACCCAAACCAGCATGGAAGATCGTGCCTGTCTCCCCTGCTAAACCACTTTGACAGAATTACGGAGTCGTTGGAAGAAAACCAAAATGAGCCATTGGTATTACTGGCAAAGTGAACAAGTGGATATTCAACTTTCTGAAAGAACACAAAGCGTGGTGGCAATGAAGACCGCAAAATCAGCATTAGTACACCAAGGCACGGTCCTGGCGCTTCTACTGTTTCTTATACTCATAGTAGACATCGATAAACCTATTCGCTTCGTATCATAATTTGTACATGATTCCAAAATAAACATGAAAATCACCTCGGTAGAAACCAGAAAAACTGCAAGAAGACATAAGTATAGTCTTTCAGTGGGGAATGGAAAATAGCAGTAAGGCAAATGTTATAAGAACTAGGAAAATGAGTGTGGATAATGAGGACTTTCAAGACAAGGGAAATATTACTAGTGGTGACACTTTTCAAGTTGTTTTTAGTCTCTCACTTGGAGTACTGTTCAGTGTTGGCGGCTCCATTCTGGGTAGGACTGATATCACAGCTGAAAGATTCAAAAATTATTTATGACCTGCACAGAGCCAGCAAAGCTTATAAATTGCTGTGAACGCCCCAAAATCCTAATATGCACTTGCTGGAGTGGAGAAGAGAGATATATACAATAATATATACCTGGAAAGTACTCGAGGGCTTGGTCGCAAATCTGCACACTGCCATAACAACATACTGGAGTATGAGATATGGGAAGAAGTGTAAAATAAACCCAATGAAGGGCAGGAGTGCCGTGGGCACAATAAGAGAACACTGTATCAACATCCGTGATTCCAGACGACATTTGGGAGAAGATATCAGAAACACTTCTGGCACTAGTGTAGATGTCTTTAAGAGGAAACTGGACGATTTCCTTCACTAAGTGCCAGATCAACCAGGTTGTGACATATGTGGGCCAACAGGCCATAAGCAGCAACAACCTGGTTGACCAAACAAGCATCAGACAAGCCTGCAACAGGGCCGGGCTTCGAAAGTAGGAAAAATCTCGAAACCGATCAAAGGTGTAGATAACTGCAGGGGTCGAGTTTCAGCTCCTGGCCCTGCCTCTCCGCTGGCCGGTACTGAACAGTATCTGAGAAATAGTGTGAGTGAGGAAGAGTGTGAGACAGGATGTGTGAAAGTGTAAGTGGAAGAAGGGTATGAGGGGGAGAGTGTGAGTGAGAGTGTGAAGCAGAACGTAAAGAACACTGCGAGCGAGAGAGAGAGCGAGAGAGAGAGAGAGAGAGAGAGAGAGAGAGAGAGAGAGAGAGAGAGAGAGAGAGAGAGAGAGAGAGAGACAGACAGACAGACAGAGAGAGAGACAGACAGACAGAGAGATAGACAGACAGACAGACAGACAGATAGTCGCATTTAACAATATTATTTCGGTTCCAAAATTAAACAAACATGCAAATTTATGCATTAAGTTGTGGACGCATCAGACACCAGGTAAAAATGTCACCCCTCATAATTCTCACTCACATTCTCTCTCCCCTTCTCAAATTCTGACCTTCACACTCAAATTCTCACCGAACTTTTACACTCAATTCTGATCCACGGTTACAGATTTATGACTGTCCGGAGGTCACACTTCATTGTTGACTGCCTGGTCAACCAGACTGTTGCTGTCAGCAGCGCACATACCCATCACAACCTTCCTCATTGGGTAATCGCTGGAGGAAGTGATCTAGTTTCTATCCGAAAGCTCCTACCTAAGTTCCAGCAATATTTTTGATATCTGCTGATAGAAGATGCAAGACTCTTGGGCCACGAAGGTTGACAGTGTCACTTGTTGTATATGGTATACAATACCTAGACACACCTGCAACATCTGGGTATCTTAATTGTAGACGTTTCGCCATCCAGAGTCTTCAAGACTACGGTGGTCTTCACCAACTCCAAGGCTGAGGGACTGATTACCTCGTCTTTTGCATATAGGTCTAACGTCTTCCAATTACATCCTTGAATTTGTATTGATAAAGCCACTGGATGGCGAAACATCTACAAGTAAAGATACCCAGATGTTGCACATGTGTCTAATTCTTCACAGTGTTACTAGTGCCCCTGGCATAATTTCTCCTATATCTTTCACTCCATTAAGGTGTTATGGTAGTGTGAGAATTAGGTAATAGATCTTTGAAATGTTTACCAAGTATCTCTCCTCTGATCCAGAGAATACATTACAAGCGTTCTGAGGCGTTTTCTAGCGCTGATATTTCTGCCTGTGAGAGCAGGCAGACCAGCAGTGACATAAGCATACATACATGCACTGATATAAGCAGACATACAAGCACTGATATAAGCAGACATACAAGCACTGATATAAGCAGACATACAAGCACTGATATAAGCAGACATACAAGCACTGATATAAGCAGACATACAAGCACTGATATAAGCAGACATACAAGCACTGATATAAGCAGACATACAAGCACTGATATAAGCAGACATACAAGCACTGATATAAGCAGACATACAAGCACTGATATAAGCAGACAGACAAGCACTGATATAAGCAGACATACAAGCACTGATATAAGCAGACAGACAAGCACTGATATAAGCAGACATACAAGCACTGATATAAGCAGACATACATGCACTGATATAAGCAGACATACAAGCACTGATATAAGCAGACATACATGCACTGATATAAGCAGACAGACAAGCACTGATATAAGCAGACAGACAAGCACTGATATAAGCAGACATACAAGCACTGATATAAGCAGACAGACAAGCACTGATATAAGCAGACAGACAAGCACTGATATAAGCAGACAGACAAGCACTGATATAAGCAGACAGACAAGCACTGATATAAGCAGACATACAAGCACTAATAAAAGCAGACATACAAGCACTGATAAAAGCAGACAGACAAGCACTGATATAAGCAGACAGACAAGCACTGATATAAGCAGACATACAAGCACTGATATAAGCAGACATACAAGCACTGATATAAGCAGACAGACAAGCACTGATATAAGCAGACAGACAAGCACTGATATAAGCAGACATACAAGCACTGATATAAGCAGACAGACAAGCACTGATATAAGCAGACAGACAAGCACTGATATAAGCAGACAGACAAGCACTGATATAAGCAGACAGACAAGCACTGATATAAGCAGACATACAAACACTAATATAAGCAGACATACAAGCACTGATAAAAGCAGACAGACAAGCAGATAAGATGTCTTGGTGCTCACGCTGTGAACACAGGAAGGGTCCACCCATCTTGTGGTGGACCGGTTCTCTGGGTCAAAGGGAGGGGTAAGGAGGGGTGGGAGAGAGGGGAGGTGGAAATGGGATGGGTGGGAAGGGGGAGGGTGTGGAATGCGGGGGAAGAGGAAAGGTGAATAGGTGTAAGGGTGAAATATGGAAGACCTGGGGAGGGGGAAAGAATGCAGGTTGAGAACTGTAAAGAGGGGAGGGGAAGATAGAATGGCAAGTGGGGGTTGTGGTGGGGAAGGATGGGGGAGGAAGATGGTGGTATGCATAGGGAAGGTCAATTCCCTCCCCACTCCATGCTTCAATCCCACGTCAACTATACTTGTATGGTCTAGTGGACAGTGAAGTGCCACTTGGATCATCAACTTTCTGGCCCAAACATAAATAATGTTTCAGGGGGTCAACGCCCCCAGCGGCTGACCCCAAAATCGGGGTCCTTCACGGTACTCAGCCATCTTTTGTACCTAACATTCTTGTGTTACAAGAACTACATAAACACTGACCTGGAGGTTATGCTGACCTGTGTGCCGCTAGCACCAACATTCTTACTGACCTGGAGGTTATGTTGACCTGTGTGCTTCTAGCACCAACATTCTTACTGACCTGGACGTTATGTTGACCTGTGTGCTTCTAGCACCAACATTCTTACTGACCTGGACGTTATGTTGACCTGTGTGCTTCTAGCACCAACATCTTACTGACCTGGACGTTATGTTGACCTGTGTGCTTCTAGCACCAACATCTTACTCCTGGACGTTATGTTGACCTGTGTGCTTCTAGCACCAACATCTTACTCCTGGACGTTATGTTGACCTGTGTGCCGCTAGCACAAATATTCTTACTGACCTGGACGTTTATGTTGACTTGTGTGCTGTTAGTACCAACATTCTTACTGACCTGGAGGTTATGCTGACCTGTGTGCTGCTAGCACCAACATTCTTACTGACCTGGAGGTTATGCTGACCTGTGTGCTGCTAGCACCAACATTCTTACTGACCTGGAGGTTATGTTGACCTGTGTGCCGCTAGCACTAACAGGTATAAATATAGGTGTACGTCTAGGTACTGGAAGAATAGGTATGTGTACTGGAAGGATAGGTATGTGTACTGGAAGGATAGGTATGGGTACTGGAAGGATAGGTATGGGTACTGGAAGGATAGGTATTTGTACTGGAAGGATAGGTATGGGTACTGGAAGGATAGGTATGGGTGCTGGAAGGATAGGTATGGGTGCTGGAAGGATAGGTATGGGTACTGGAAGGATAGGTATTTGTACTGGAAGGATAGGTATGGGTACTGGAAGGATAGGTATGGGTACTGGAAGGATAGGTATGGATGCTGGAAGGATAGGTATGGGTGCTGGAAGGATAGGTATGGGTACTGGAAGGATAGGTATGGGTGCTGGAAGGATAGGTATGGGTACTGGAAGGATAGATATGAGTGCTGGAAGGATAGATATGAGTGCTGGAAGGACAGGTATGGGTACTGGAAGGATAGGTATGGGTGCTGGAAGTTAGATATACCTTTGAAAAGTTTCCAGAGTTTTCATACTCTCCCAACCAGACTTGTTTAGTGCTTGATTGATCAACCAGGCTGTTACACATGTCCATTACAGCTTGGTTGATCTGGCACTTGGCGTAGGGACATGGTTAATTTCCTCTTGAAAACTTCTACTACTACTGTTTGTGGTAGTGTTAAACAGTCTGGGGCCACGAATGTTGATACAATGTTCTCTTCTTGAGCCTCCGGCACCCTTTATTTTTCACTGGGTTAATTTTACTCACTCTTCCATATTTCTCACTCCAGTGTATTCTTACGAAATTGTATTTATTTTAAATCCTCTCTCCTCAAGTGTAAGATAACATCAACCAGCTTGTGTCTATATCTTTACAAACAGAGCGATCTTTTGCATTTTATATCTCTCTCTCTTCAGCTCTTCATTCTTTCCATGTCTAAACAGTTGGAACTTGTCACTATATTGAACGTCATGTTATTCTCCACTACCCACTAGAAGACTTTGTTTACACATTCCTGCCATTTTTTCAATCTTCTGCCGAGGTGATTTTCATGCTTATTTTGGGATCATCTACAAATAATGACACGTAACTGTGGCGAGCGTTTTTATCCGTCTGCTCTGAGGATAAGAAACAGCAGAGGCGCCAGGACCCTGCCCTGGAGTGCCGAACTTTCTACTTTCTTAATGCTGGATTTTCCTCTGTTTTCTACTACTCTTCTTTGTCTTCTGTTTGTCAGAAAACTGAAAATGTATGTCTACTTAGTAGACACTTGCTGATAAGACACTTGGCCTGTTGGTGTGAGTGTGTGTGTGTGTGTGAACGGAGGAGGGAGTATAAACAGTGGCAGGGGAGAATATAGGTACTAGCAGGGAGAGGTATAGGTACTAGCAGGGAGAGGTATAGGTACTAGCAGGGAGGGGTATCGGTAAAAGCAGGGAGGGGTATCGGTACTAGCAGGGAGGGGTATCGGTACTAGCAGGGAGGGGTATCGGTACTAGCAGGGAGGGGTATCGGTACTAGCAGGGAGGGGTATCGGTACTAGCAGGGAGGGGTATCGGTACTAGCAGGGAGGTGTATAGGTACCAGCAAGGAGAGGTACAGGTACCAGCAGGCAGTGGTACGAGTACTAGCTGGAGTGGGACCCTGGTACCTTCCCCACCTTGGCTCCACAAGAACAGTACTGAAGGTACCAATTTAGCCACGTACGTCATGCAAATTCTAGTATTTCCCCGTACGTTACCGTCTTCTTGACGGAGAAACAACTGGCGAACACCTGGCAAGACTGCAATCAACACCTGTTGTTCGTTTTCCCTAGAACACCTGTTGCTCGTCTGCCGAGGTGACACACCTGCCACCGGCTGTGAGAGGGGAAGGGGGTCTTCTACCCCTCTCACAGCCTAGCCTGAGACCAGACACAAAAGCCAGGCTCGTGATCTCAGATGCACTCAGACCAACGCGTGCACCACAACCCGGCTCATCAGAAACTTATCTTCCCCAAGTGAATCATACTATATCTTTACGCAGAAAAAAAATTCCCACGTACATCCAGAAATTTTTAAAGATACAAATAAGATATAAAAAAAGAACGATTAACGTGTGTCTTGGTTCATCCCCTTAACTCTCTACTCCCCCTACATACACACATCCATACATAGCTTTAAGAAGAGGTATGATAAAGCTCATAGAGCGGGAAGAGTGACCCGGTAGAGGCCAGTGAAGAAGCGGGGCCAGGAGCTGTGAATCGACCCCTGCAACCACAACTAGGCGAGTACAACCGAGTACACACACACAACACACACACACACACACACACACACACAACACACACACACACACACACACACACACACACAAGGCTGAGGAAAGAAGGTGGAGAACTCACAAGAAACGATCAAGAGGTATGTGAGGAGCTCAACACGAGATTTAAGGAAGTATTTACAGTAGAGACAGGAAGGACTCTGGGGGGACAGACCAGATGGGGACACCAACAAGGAATACACCAACAAGTGTTGGACGACATACATACAGATGAGGAGGAGGTGAAGAAACTGCTAAGGGACATCGATACCTCAAAGGCAATGGGACCGGACAACATCTCTCCATGGGTCCTTAGAGAGGGAGCAGATATGTTGTGCGTACCACTTACCACAATCTTCAACACATCCCTGGAAACTGGGCAACTACCTGAGGTATGGAAGACGGCAAATGTAGTTCCCATTTTCAAAAAAGGAGACAGAAAAGAGGCACTAAACTATAGACCTGTGTCATTGACGTGTATAGTATGCAAAATTATGGAGAAGATTATCAGGAGGAGAGTGGTGGAGCACCTGGAACGGAACAGGAGTATAAATGCCAACCAGCACGGATTCACGGAAGGCAAATCCTGTGTCACAAATCTTCTGCCGAGGTGATTTTCATGCTTATTTTGGGATCATCTACAAATAATGACACGTAACTGTGGCGAGCGTTTTTATCCGTCTGCTCTGAGGATAAGAAACAGCAGAGGCGCCAGGACCCTGCCCTGGAGTGCCGAACTTTCTACTTTCTTAATGCTGGATTTTCCTCTGTTTTCTACTACTCTTCTTTGTCTTTTGTTTGTCAGAAAACTGAAAATGTATTTGTCTACTTAGTAGACACTTGCTGATAAGACACTTGGCCTGTTGGTGTGAGAGAGTGTGTGTGTGTGTGTGTGTGTGTGTGTGTGTGTGTGTGTGAACGGAGGAGGGAGTATAAACAGTGGCAGGGGAGAATATAGGTACTAGCAGGGAGAGGTATAGGTACTAGCAGGGAGAGGTATAGGTACTAGCAGGGAGGGGTATCGGTAAAAGTAGGGAGGGGTATCGGTACTAGCAGGGAGGGGTATCGGTACTAGCAGGGAGGGGTATCGGTACTAGCAGGGAGGGGTATCGGTACTAGCAGGGAGGGGTATCGGTACTAGCAGGGAGGGGTATCGGTACTAGCAGGGAGGGGTATCGGTACTAGCAGGGAGGGGTATCGGTACTAGCAGGGAGGGGTATCGGTACTAGCAGGGAGGTGTATAGGTACCAGCAAAGAGAGGTACAGGTACCAGCAGGCAGTGGTAGGAGTACTAGCTGGAGTGGGACCCTGGTACCTTCCCCACCTTGGCTCCACAAGAACAGTACTGAAGGTACCAATTTAGCCACGTACGTCATGCAAATTCTAGTATTTCCCCGTACGTTACCGTCTTCTTGACGGAGAAACAACTGGCGAACACCTGGCAAGACTGCAATCAACACCTGTTGTTCGTCTTCCCTAGAACACCTGTTGCTCGTCTGCTGAGGTGACACACCTGCCACCGGCTGTGAGAGGGGAAGGGGGTCTTCTACCCCTCTCACAGCCTAGCCTGAGACCAGACACAAAAGCCAGGCTCGTGATCTCAGATGCACTCAGACCAACGCGTGCACCACAACCCGGCTCATCAGAAACTTATCTTCCCCAAGTGAATCATACTATATCTTTACGCAGAAAAAAAATTCCCACGTACATCCAGAAATTTTTAAAGATACAAATAAGATATAAAAAAAGAACGATTAACGTGTGTCTTGGTTCATCCCCTTAACTCTCTACTCCCCCTACATACACACATCCATACATAGCTTTAAGAAGAGGTATGATAAAGCTCATAGAGCGGGAAGAGTGACCCGGTAGAGGCCAGTGAAGAAGCGGGGCCAGGAGCTGTGAATCGACCCCTGCAACCACAACTAGGCGAGTACAACCGAGTACACACACACAACACACACACACACACACACACACACACACACACACACACACACACACACACACACACACACACAACACACACACACACACACAAGGCTGAGGAAAGAAGGTGGAGAACTCACAAGAAACGATCAAGAGGTATGTGAGGAGCTCAACACGAGATTTAAGGAAGTATTTACAGTAGAGACAGGAAGGACTCTGGGGGGGACAGACCAGATGGGGACACCAACAAGGAATACACCAACAAGTGTTGGACGACATACATACAGATGAGGAGGAGGTGAAGAAACTGCTAAGGGACATCGATACCTCAAAGGCAATGGGACCGGACAACATCTCTCCATGGGTCCTTAGAGAGGGAGCAGATATGTTGTGCGTACCACTTACCACAATCTTCAACACATCCCTGGAAACTGGGCAACTACCTGAGGTATGGAAGACGGCAAATGTAGTTCCCATTTTCAAAAAAGGAGACAGAAAAGAGGCACTAAACTATAGACCTGTGTCATTGACGTGTATAGTATGCAAAATTATGGAGAAGATTATCAGGAGGAGAGTGGTGGAGCACCTGGAACGGAACAGGAGTATAAATGCCAACCAGCACGGATTCACGGAAGGCAAATCCTGTGTCACAAACCTTCTGGAGTTTTACGATAAAATAACAGAAGTAAGACAAGAGAGAGAGGGGTGGGTTGATTGCATCTTCTTGGACTGCAAGAAGGCCTTTGACACAGTTCCTCACAAGAGATTAGTGCAGAAGCTAGAGCATCAGGCGCATATAACAGGAAGAGCACTGCAATGGATCAGAGAATACCTGACAGGGAGGCAACAACGAGTCATGGTACGTAATGATGTATCACAGTGGGCACCTGTGACGAGCGGGGTCCCACAGGGGTCGGTCCTAGGACCGGTGCTATTTTTGGTATATGTGAACGACATGACGGAAGGGTTAGACTCAGAAGTGTCCCTGTTTGCAGATGATGTGAAGTTAATGAGGAGAATTAAATCTGATGAGGACCAGGCAGGACTTCAAAGAGACCTGGACAGACTGGACACCTGGTCCAGCAAATGGCTTCTCGAATTTAATCCTGCCAAATGCAAAGTCATGAAGATAGGGGAAGGGCACAGAAGACCACAGACAGAGTATAGGCTAGGTGGCCAAAGACTGCAAACCTCACTCAAGGAGAAAGATCTTGGGGTGAGTATAACACCGAGCATGTCTCCGGAAGCACACATCAATCAGATAACTGTTGCAGCATATGGGCGCCTGGCAAACCTGAGAACAGCATTCCGACACCTTAGTAAGGAATCATTCAAGACACTGTACACCGTGTATGTCAGGCCCATACTGGAGTATGCAGCACCTGTTTGGAACCCGCACTTGATAAAGCACGTCAAGAAACTAGAGAAAGTACAAAGGTTTGCAACAAGGTTAGTTCCAGAGCTAAGGGGAATGTCCTATGAAGAAAGATTAAGGGAAATCGGCCTGACGACACTGGAGGACAGGAGGGTCAGGGGAGACATGATAACGACATATAAAATACTGCGTGGAATAGACAAGGTGGACAAGGACAGGATGTTCCAGGGAGGGGACAAAGAAACAAGAGGCCACAATTGGAAGTTGAAGACACAAATGAGTCAGAGAGATAGTAGGAAGTATTTCTTCAGTCATAGAGTTGTAAGGCAGTGGAATAGCCTAGAAAATGACGTAGTGGAGGCAGGAACCATACACAGTTTTAAGACGAGGTTTGATAAAGCTCATGGAGCGGGGAGAGAGAGGGTCTAGTAGCAACCGGTGAAGAGGCGGGGCCAGGAGCTAGGACTCGACCCCTGCAACCACAAATAGGTGAGTACAAATAGGTGAGTACACACACACACACACACACACACACACACGAGAAAATTGCAATTTTGGATAAGACCCCAACACAATATAGCTTAAAGCTTGAACCTGAGTGGTCAGCTAGAAGCTTGACTGCTCAGCTTACTGAGCCAGGGTCGCTGCACCAGGAAGCCTCCGTCGGTTACCACATGAATTATGATAATGTTCAGTGTTGTGTTTTCTTAGACCGAATGAGATTCAAGTTATCCCAGCAGGATAACCTCTATCAAGGCAGGATAACCTTTAACCCGATAGGATAACCTCTATCACGGTAGGATAACCCCTATCACATCAGGATAACCATCAAGGCAGGATAACCTTTAACCCGGCAAGATAACCTCTTATCACAGCAGGATAACCTTCAAAACAGGATAACCACAGCAGGATAACCATCACAACAGGATAGCCTTCATCACAGCAGAACACATACGAAGGTCAGTGACAACGAAATTACGGGCTGCGGATAGTACGTTGGACTGCGTACAGCCAGCAGTAACAGACCTTGATCCTCCAGATAATTTAAATGCTTTATTGGCTCAATGTGGGCCATAAATAATCTCTGTATCTGTTCCGGTTCTCATCTCTCTCCCGCCCTGAACGAAGCCGTCAACACTGTATAATACTTTAAGTAAGACAGCAAAAATAATTTAAAACCTGTCACCAATGGCACTATTTTCCTTGTTTTGGAAGTTCTCATTATTAACCCCGTCATTATCCTGGCTTTTGTGATATTTATTGTGTTTTTTCAAGGAAACATCAGCTGACATTATTACACCCAGATCTTTCACATACTCCTTTCATTTTGTTTGGTGATCTTCTTGCGTTTTGTATACAGTGTCTCTCTTGACTTCACTCTTTCCATATTTAAGTAATCGGAATTTGTCACTATCGAACGTCATGTTATTCTGCCCATTGGAAGATTTCGTTCACATCTTGTAATTTTTATCATGTCTACCCAGGTGATTTTCATGCCTATCCTGGTATCACCTGCAAATGATACGTAACTGTAGTGAATTTTTATCTATGCTATGAGGATCAGAAACAGTAAAGGCACCAGGACAGTGCCTTGGGGTGCTGAACTTTTTACTTTGTTTATGATAAGATGCAAACTCGATAAACAGCTGCAGCATCAATGTACCACGCAGAAACAAACGGGTATATACAGAGAATGATCGCAGTCAGCAGGACTCGATACTGCTACTGAGACGGATAAGATTCCCAGGCAGCGCTCTTATCCACTCGGCCACAAATGCCAAATAAGCTGGGCAGCCTGGTTCACAAGCCATGTTTCTTTCCCAGCCCGGGCACGTGGCTCAGTGGATAAGATCGCTGCCAGGGAATCTTGTCTGTCTCAGTAGCAGTATCGAGTTCTGCTGACTGCGATCTTTCTCTGTAAACAGCTGCAAATGTAGACATGATATGGCCCAAGAGGCCAAACATCAGTGATACCCATCAACGTACTCTAGACTGGGTAGTTAGGAGCAGTCTCTCGACCCCTGCGAGTACAAATCTCTAAGTACAAATTGGTGAGTACCTACATACACACACACGCACATACGCGACCTACGTTAGGCACGCGCAGGGGTCGCAAGGGTGAGGGCGAGTCTATGTGCGATGCGCTATCTTGGATGTGGGTCACGCGCAAGCGCTGTGCACCTGTTTATCCCTCGATCGCTTACGCTTATAATCAGGTTTATCGCTCGATCGCCCCGCGGTGATAATAACTTTGTCCAGAGCAAAACTTAAAGCTGAAACTCTGAGAAACAGAGTAAGGCAGAGAGCTCATCCAGAGGTAAGCTTAGTCATCTGGGTCTTCAGTAAAGCTTCATTAATATGACCTACTGCTGGTCACAACACTCAACATAAATTATGTATGTATGTATATATATATATATATATATATATATATATATATATATATATATATATATATATATATATATATATATATACACACACACACACACACACACACAGAGGAGCGCGTGTCCCATTTTTCACCTTGTCTTACAACGATTCTGGTGGGGTCATCGCCCCCGCGGCCCGTTCGAAGACCAGATTTCTCAATTGCTGGTTTGATTGGCCAGGCTGCTGGTGCCAGCTGCATGCAGTCCAACGGCTAATCAGGAAATGACTTGAGGAACTTGTCCAGTTCCCGCTTGAAGACAGTGATTTTATTGATAAATTCCCCTTATGTACGGAGGGAGGGAGCTGAAGAGTCGCGGACCTCTGACGTTCGAATTCTCTTTTAGTGTGCTCGTCGCGTGCCTGCCTTTTATTGGAGGTATTTTGCAACTTTTGCCAAGTCTCTCGCTTTCATACTGGGTGATCTCGGTGTGCAGGTTTGGGACCAGTCCCTCCAGGATTTTCCAGGTGGAAATTATGATGTACCTTTCTCGCCTACGTTCCAGAGAACACAATTCATAAGACTTCAACCATTTCCCAAAAATTCACATGTGTGACTGAATTTACAGGGCCAGTGAAGGTTTCCTGTACGTTTTCTACCATTGCAATCTCCTTCGCCTGGAAGAAGGCAGTTAGTATACAGCAGTACTCCAGCCTGGAGAGAACAAGTGACTCAAAGATTATCATCATGGGCTTGGCATTTCTTGAATGTTCTAGTTGTATATATTTTGGTAGAATTACCGACAATATGTAAAGTAAAAGGACACAAGTGCAACTAATGTGGCATTTTATTGTGGCAACGTTTCGCTCTCCAGGAGCTTTGTCAAGCCTGGAGAGCGAGACGTTGCCACAATAAAATGTCACATTAGTTGCACTTGTGTCCTTTTACTTTACAGTGTTGTAGTTATCGAGGCTACCTTTATCCTTGCAGTAGCGATAGCAACATTGTTGTGATCTATCAGTGTAAGATCTTCTGACATCATTACTCCTAAGTTTCCTACATGGAACTTGAACCCTGGCGAATGATTCCAGTTTGTCTTGTACTTCGTATGTCTGAATGTCCTCCATTCTTCCTTAGTGGTGCAACTGAAACACATCCTCAGTGAACATCCCACTGTTGTCAGAGGCCCACTGGAAAACTTGATTTGTATCTGCTTGAAGATTTGCTGTGTCCTCCATGAAGGCAGCTCTCATGGAAATTCTGGCGTCATCGGTAAAGGATGTTATAGTGCTATAATTTATTTCATTGTCTATGTCAGCTATAAGAATGAGAAACAGAAAACAGGGCGAGTACTGTGTCTCTCAAGGAACAGAGTTTCACTGTGGCAACCTCCGACTTCACTCTATATACTACTGTTCTCCGGGTTCTCTTTGGTAAGAAGTTCTCTGGAACGTTGAAGTCTTATGACTTGTGTTCTCTGGAACGTAGGCGAGAAGGGTACATCATAATTTCCACCTACTTTTAGCAGTTCTCCCTTTTGCAGGCATTTTGTGCACAATCACACCATGGCCGCATGTTTGACAGATTCTGCAAAATCAGTTTACACTAGTACACCAGTATTTGCCCAATGCATGCACGATCATGTCGTAATGGTCTAGCAATTGCAAACAGGAGCGACCTGTTCCAAACTCATGTTAGCAGCGCTGTATAGCCCTTGTGGCTTAGCGCTTCTTCTTTTTGATTATAATAATAATCCAAACTCATGCTGCCCTGGATCGTACAACTGTTGCCATTCCATGTGATTAACAATCTTAAAAATATATTGTGTGAATTTAGCGCTACTGTATTTTCAATTACTTTACTGCCACTTTTGTGAGGTGGTGCTATACTGGAGGTTCGTAATGAGATATATTCAAAATTGCTTTGAAATTCGTTATTCAGAGTAATCTTTAGCAGGAATAGAATTTGTGTGGCCCACCTTGTTTATTGTGTTATGGTCACAGATCGGGCCGCGGGGGCGTTGATCCCCGGAACTCTCTCCAGGTAAACTCCAGGTACTGTGTGATGGACTCGAGGCTGTTGACATGTCTGCACGACCTTGTGTTCTTCAATGGGAATCATATTTACACTGGATCATTTTTAAATCTTAAAACTGAAGATTATTGCAAGCTTAATAAGCTGATTTACGTTCCCGACACAAAGTTAGACTTTTACAAAGAACAAAAAGGCACAATACCGTGACTGGAACAATACACAAATAACCCGCACATAGGAGAGAGAGGATATTAGACGACGTTTCGGTCCGACTTAGACCATTTACAAAGTCATACAGACTTTTACAGTTATTTTACGCACTAAGAAATGTGTAAATTCCTTAGGTTAAGCCAAAAAACAGGTCAAAGTACACGGTGAAGATTTTAGGTCATACGTTACCTTTGATGAGTTTCAAGAGTCTTTCAATTCCCGGAGCCCGGCCATGGGCCAGGCTCGTTGCGTAAGACTGAAATATTGAAAATGTAAATAAACTGTATAAAACACAGGAGAAAAGAAAATCTAAGTATATTGTATACTAAATCTAAGCAGTGTATACTGAAGTATACTGTATACAAGTAGGTGTCAAGGTTTACCTCTTATATTGCATGTTCCCGAGACACAATGTAACGACCATCAATCCTGCCAGAGTGCAAAATATTTACTAGCCTTTCGTTTGACACTAATGAGATAGGAAGGTAGTAGTAGCCCCCTGGGTAGTTACTATCTATCACACTAACGACTACTGCATCAAGGTAGCTAGATAAGCTTCAGGTAAACTATTAGGCCAGTGGGGAACCTCCAATAAGCCGGAGGGAAACTTCAGTTAAGCCATGAACACATGAGGTGAGGAGGGTGAGGGAGTTCGAACCAGTACCAGAGCTATGAAAATCAATATGGTCACTTAGCAACCATAGAGCCCAGCCTTTTATACACTGAGGTGGTGTCGTGTGACACTGTGCACTCTGAGGTGGTGTCGTGTGACACTGTGCACTCTGAGGTGGTGTCGTGTGACACTGTGTACTCTGAGGTGGTGTCGTGTGACACTGTGCAGCCTGAAGTGGTGTGGTGTCACACTGTGCACCCTGAAGTGGTATCGTGTGCTACAATGTGCACCCTGAGGTGGTGTCGTGTGCTACAATGTGCACCCTGAGGTGGTGTCGTGTGCTACAATGTGCACCCTGAGGTGGTGTCGTGTGCTACAATGTGCACCCTGAGGTGGTGTCGTGTGCTACAATGTGCAACCTGAGGTGTGTGTGACACTGCACACTGAGGTGGTGTCGTGTGACACTACTCACCATGAGGTGGTGTGTGACACTGTGCACCCTGAAGTGGTGTGGTGTCACACTGTGCACCCTGAGGTAGTGTCGTGTGCTACAATGTGCACTCTGAGGTAGTGTCGTGTGACACTACTCACCCTGAGGTGGTGTGTGACAATGTGCACCTTGAGGTATCGTGTGACACTGTGCACCCTGAGGTGCACCCTGAAGTGTCGTGTGACACTGTGCACCCTGAGGTGTCGTGTGACACTGTGCACCCCGAGGTGGTGCCGTGTGACGCCGTACACACCGAGGTGGTGTCGTGTGACACTGTGCACACCGAGGTGTCGTGTGACACTGTGCACACCGAGGTGTCGTGTGACACTGTGCACACCGAGGTGTCGTGTGACACTGTGCACACCGAGGTGTCGTGTGACACTGTGCACACCGAGATGTCGTGTGACACTGTGCACACCGAGATGTCGTGTGACACTGTGCACACCGAGGTGTCGTGTGACACTGTGCACACCGAGGTGGTGTCGTGTGACACTGTGCACACCGAGGTGGTGTCGTGTGACACTGTGCACACCGAGGTGGTGTCGTGTGACACTGTGCACACCGAGGTGGTGTCGTGTGACACTGTGCACACCGAGGTGGTGTCGTGTGACACTGTGCACACCGAGGTGGTGTCGTGTGACACTGTGCACACCGAGGTGGTGTCGTGTGACACTGTGCACACCGAGGTGGTGTCGTGTGACACTGTGCACACCGAGGTGGTGTCGTGTGACACTGTGCACACCGAGGTGGTGTCGTGTGACACTGTGCACACCGAGGTGGTGTCGTGTGACACTGTGCACACCGAGGTGGTGTCGTGTGACACTGTGCACACCGAGGTGGTGTCGTGTGACACTGTGCACACCGAGGTGGTGTCGTGTGACACTGTGCACACCGAGGTGGTGTCGTGTGACACTGTGCACACCGAGGTGGTGTCGTGTGACACTGTGCACACCGAGGTGGTGTCGTGTGACACTGTGCACACCGAGGTGGTGTCGTGTGACACTGTGCACACCGAGGTGGTGTCGTGTGACACTGTGCACACCGAGGTGGTGTCGTGTGACACTGTGCACACCGAGGTGGTGTCGTGTGACACTGTGCACACCGAGGTGGTGTCGTGTGACACTGTGCACACCGAGGTGGTGTCGTGTGACACTGTGCACACCGAGGTGGTGTCGTGTGACACTGTGCACACCGAGGTGGTGTCGTGTGACACTGTGCACACCGAGGTGGTGTCGTGTGACACTGTGCACACCGAGGTGGTGTCGTGTGACACTGTGCACACCGAGGTGGTGTCGTGTGACACTGTGCACACCGAGGTGGTGTCGTGTGACACTGTGCACACCGAGGTGGTGTCGTGTGACACTGTGCACACCGAGGTGGTGTCGTGTGACACTGTGCACACCGAGGTGGTGTCGTGTGACACTGTGCACACCGAGGTGGTGTCGTGTGACACTGTGCACACCGAGGTGGTGTCGTGTGACACTGTGCACACCGAGGTGGTGTCGTGTGACACTGTGCACACCGAGGTGGTGTCGTGTGACACTGTGCACACCGAGGTGGTGTCGTGTGACACTGTGCACACCGAGGTGGTGTCGTGTGACACTGTGCACACCGAGGTGGTGTCGTGTGACACTGTGCACACCGAGGTGGTGTCGTGTGACACTGTGCACACCGAGGTGGTGTCGTGTGACACTGTGCACACCGAGGTGGTGTCGTGTGACACTGTGCACACCGAGGTGGTGTCGTGTGACACTGTGCACACCGAGGTGGTGTCGTGTGACACTGTGCACACCGAGGTGGTGTCGTGTGACACTGTGCACACCGAGGTGGTGTCGTGTGACACTGTGCACACCGAGGTGGTGTCGTGTGACACTGTGCACACCGAGGTGGTGTCGTGTGACACTGTGCACACCGAGGTGGTGTCGTGTGACACTGTGCACACCGAGGTGGTGTCGTGTGACACTGTGCACACCGAGGTGGTGTCGTGTGACACTGTGCACACCGAGGTGGTGTCGTGTGACACTGTGCACACCGAGGTGGTGTCGTGTGACACTGTGCACACCGAGGTGGTGTCGTGTGACACTGTGCACACCGAGGTGGTGACACCGTACACACCGAGGTGGTGTCGTGTGACACTGTGCACACCGAGGTGGTGTCGTGTGACACTGTGCACACCGAGGTGGTGTCGTGTGACACTGTGCACACCGAGGTGGTGTGTGACACCGTACACACCGAGGTGGTGTCGTGTGACACTGTGCACACTGGGGTGGTGTCGTGTGACACTGTGCACACTGAGGTGGTGTCGTGTGACACTGTGCACACTGAGGTGGTGTCGTGTGACACCGTACACACTGAGGTGGTGTCGTGTGACACTGTGCACACTGGGGTGGTGTCGTGTGACACTGTGCACACTGAGGTGGTGCCGTGTGACACTGTGCACACTGGCCATAGCCCCGCCAAGAGCCATGTTGATACAGTGTTCTCTTATTGTACCCACCGCACCCCAGCTTTATTGTACCCACCGAACCCTTGTTTTTAACTGGGTTTATTTCGCACTTTCTCCCTTATCTCTCACTTCAGTATTTTATTATGGCAGTGTGCAGATTTGGGACCAGGTCCTCGAGTACTTTCCAGGTGTGTGTATATATATATATATATATATATATATATATATATATATATATATATATATATATATATATATATATATATATATATATATATATGATGCATCTCTCTTTCCTCTGCTCCAGTAAGTACATATTTAGGACTGAGAAATTTAAATGCTTTATTGGCCCTATGCAGACAGTAAACGATCTCTGCATCTGCTCCAACTCTGATGTCTCTTCTGCACTAAACAGTGTTGTCTGGGCACTATTTCCCTTGTTTTGAAAGTTCTCATCTCTGTGGTGACATTTGCCTTATTGAGTTCTTTCAAAGAAAGGTCAGCTGACATAATTACTTCCAGGTGTTTCACATGTGCCTTTCGTTCTCTCTGACGACACTCTTGAGTTTTGTATATAGTGCTCCGTTTGAGTTCTTCATTCTTTCCATACCTAAGCAGCTGGAACTTATCACCACTGAACATCATGGTGTTCTCCACTGCCCACTGGAAAACCCTGCTTAAGTCTTCCTGTAATTTTTCTGTCTTTTCTACCGTAGTGACTTTCATGCTTATTTTAGTGTCATCTATAAATGATACAAAACTGTAACGGGTGTTTTTTTAACTATGTCTGCTATGAGAAACAGCAGAGGAGCCAAGACAATGCCTTGGGGCAATGAGCATTTTACCTCGCTGGTTATAACGTTACTTTTCTGGCCATATCAGCACATACCATGGTTACACCAGCAAGATAACACACACCAGTATATACCATGGTTACGCCAGTAAGATAACCAGACTTCGGGTAAAGCACCTAAGATAGGAAGGGTGTAAGTTATGGAGCAGTTCCCTTGAGATAACAATCTGACTCTGACCTCCCTGACCTGCCTCGCCGCATTTTTAAAAAACGAATTTCTTATTGACAGAGGTCGTGCTTGTGTGGGAGTGAGGGAGTTTGTGTGGGAGTGAGGGAGCTAGTGAGAGGGAGGGAGAAAGATTGAGAGGAAGCTTTGGAAGATAGGGAGGGAGGATAGGGATGAGGTAAGTAACGTGAAAGATAGGGAGAACCCATGTATGACCCAGGAGACCAGACACCTGCACGACCCAGGATAGCCAGGACACCTGCACAACCCAGGAGACCAGACACCTGCACGACCCAGGATAGCCAGGACATCTGCACGACCCAGGGTAGCTAGGGCACCTGCACGACCCAGAAGACCAGGAAACCTGCATGACCCAGTACACCTGCACGACCAAAGAAACCAGGACACCTGCACGACCCAGTAATCTCAGATTTCGAAATACGTGTTTATATGAAATTCCAGAAATACTGCAAGGCACAGCCGAGTGAGTGACACATCTGTGTAACACATGTCTGTGTGACACATCTGAGTGAGCGACACATCTGAGTGAGCGACACATCTCTGTGGATGAATGGTTCAGAGAACCGACATGTTGATAAATTAGACACATATGCAACTCTTGGGTATCTTTATTGAGGAAACGTTTCCTCAATAAAGATACCCAAGAGTTGCATATGTGTCTAATTTATCGACATATCTCTGAGCGACCGACACATCACCTTGTTACAGTAACGTGTCACACACTATATATGACGCCACCACTATCTGTCATCAGTCTACCACTATAGTCTGCCACCACTGTCAGCCAACACAGTATGCCATCAGTCTGCATCCACTGTTTGCCATTATTGTGCACCACCACTGTCTACCACCACTGTCTACCACCACTGTCTGCCACCACTGTCTGCCACCACTGTCTGCCACCACTGTCTGCCACCACTGTCTACCACCACTGTGCCACCAACGTAATGTTGAAGGTAAATTCTTTTCTAAGGATATCTTGTATATCACACTGCGAAAATCTTGAGTCTTCAAGACGTGAAAATGTTAAATATCGCAGCCCGGCCATGGGCCAGGCTTGTCCGGTGTTTGCCTGATCAACCAGGCTCTTACTGCCGGCGCCCAGCTGCTCCACGCAGCCATCACAGCCTGGTTGATCTGGCACCTGGCAGACATACATGTCCAATTTCCTCTTAAAAACTTCTACATTTATACCGGCAATGTTTCTGATCTTTTATGGTGGAGTGTTAAAGAGTCTGGGACCACGCACGTTGATACAAGGCTCTCTTATTCGGACCATGGATGTTGATACAGTGTTCTCTTATTGTGCCCTGGGGTGTTGATACAAGCTTCTCTTATTGTGCCTATGACAGCCCCGTTTTTCACTGGGTATATTCAACAATTCCTCTCATATCTCTCGTACCAGTGTGTTTTTATAGCGGTGTGCAGATTTGGGACAAGAGCCTCAAGAAGAGAAGGGTGGTGGCGGTGGTACCATGTTCGCCTAGTGCTGGGTACCATAGGTAGTTGCTATATTTGCTAATGGTTAATTTAAGAAAGTCTACCGTGATGGTATGACCACTAGTCTCTGATACTGGTACAGACATGCTTTCTAATCCTGGCTAAAACAGCACGTTAGGAACAATGGTAATGGCTGAGCAGGTGGGAGAGGCTGGGATTATTGTAAGGATACTGGGCACGTACTGACCACTGCCCCAACCAGCAAGTCTCCCAATTGTACGAAATGAGCACTGGCAATGACCTCAGAAGGTGAAGGTTCAACGTGGTTTATTGTGTTTTATTTGACGCTGGTTAGAGGGGGGAGAGGGGGTAGGGAAGGGGGGAAGGAGGGAGGAGAGGGGTTTAGTGGGCCGCGAATAACAACAGCATGGATAAACAGGCAGCCCGGCCTGGCCTGGCAGGGTTTAACAATACCTCGATACTGATCACAGGACCACCAACACTCACACCTGGGATCACCACCAACACTCACACCTGGGATCACCACCAACACTCACACCTGGGATCACCACCAACACTCACACCTGGGATCACCACCAACACTCACACCTGGGATCACCACCAACACTCACACCTGGGATCACCACCAACACTCACACCTGGGATCACCACCAACACTCACACCTGGGATCACCACCAACACTCACACCTGGGATCACCACCAACACTCACACCTGGGATCACCACCAACACTCACACCTGGGATCACCACCAACACTCACACCTGGGATCACCACCAACACTCACACCTGGGATCACCACCAACACTCACACCTGGGATCACCACCAACACTCACACCTGGGATCACCACCAACACTCACACCTGGGATCACCACCAACACTCACACCTGGGATCACCACCAACACTCACACCTGGGATCACCACCAACACTCACACCTGGGATCACCACCAACACTCACACCTGGGATCACCACCAACACTCACACCTGGGATCACCACCAACACTCACACCTGGGATCACCACCAACACTCACACCTGGGACCACCACCAACACTCACACCTGGGACCACCACCAACACTCACACCTGGGACCACCACCAACACTCACACCTGGGACCACCACCAACACTCACACCTGGGACCAACAACACTCACACCTGGGACCACCACCAACACTCACACCTTCGACCACCACCAACACTCACACCTTCGACCACCACCAACACTCACACCTTCGACCACCACCAACACTCACACCTGGGATCACCACCAACACTCACACCTGGGATCACCACCAACACTCACACCTGGGATCACCACCAACACTCACACCTGGGACCACCACCAACACTCACACCTGGGACCAACAACACTCACACCTGGGACCACCACCAACACTCACACCTGGGACCACCACCAACACTCACACCTGGGACCACCACCAACACTCACACCTGGGACCACCACCAACACTCACACCTGGGATCACCACCAACACTCACACCTGGGATCACCACCAACACTCACACCTGGGATCACCACCAACACTCACACATGGGATCACCACCAACACTCACACATGGGATCACCACCAACACTCACACCTGGGACCACCACCAACACTCACACCTGGGACCACCACCAACACTCACACCTGGGACCACCACCAACACTCACACCTGGGACCACCACCAACACTCACACCTGGGACCACCACCAACACGCACACCTGGGACCACCACCAACACTCACACCTGGGACCACCACCAACACTCACACCTGGGACCACCACCAACACTCACACCTGGGACCACCACCAACACTCACACCTGGGACCACCACCAACACTCATACCTGGGACCACCACCAACACTCACACCTGGGACCACCACCAACACTCACACCTGGGACCACCACCAACACTCACACCTGGGACCACCACCAACACTCACACCTGGGACCACCACCAACACTCACACCTGGGACCACCACCAACACTCACACCTGGGACCACCACCAACACTCACACCTGGGATCACCCCCAACACTCACACCTGGGACCACCACCAACACTCACACCTGGGACCACCACCAACACTCACACCTGGGACCACCACCAACACTCACACCTGGGACCACCACCAACACTCACACCTGGGATCACCACCAACACTCACACCTGGGATCACCACCAACACTCACACCTGGGACCACCACCAACACTCACACCTGGGACCACCACCAACACTCACACCTGGGACCACCACCAACACTCACACCTGGGACCACCACCAACACTCACACCTTCGACCACCACCAACACTCACACCTTCGACCACCACCAACACTCACACCTGGGATCACCACCAACACTCACACCTGGGATCACCACCAACACTCACACCTGGGATCACCACCAACACTCACACCTGGGATCACCACCAACACTCACACCTGGGATCACCACCAACACTCACACCTGGGATCACCACCAACACTCACACCTGGAACCACCACCAACACTCACACCTGAGACCACCACCAACACTCACACCTGGGACCACCACCAACACTCACACCTGGGACCAACAACACTCACACCTGGGACCACCACCAACACTCACACCTGGGACCACCACCAACACTCACACCTTCGACCACCACCAACACTCACACCTGGGATCACCACCAACACTCACACCTGGGATCATCACCAACACTCACACATGGGATCACCACCAACACTCACACATGGGACCACCACCAACACTCACACCTGGGACCACCACCAACACTCACACCTGGGACCACCACCAACACTCACACCTGGGACCACCACCAACACTCACACCTGGAACCACCACCAACACTCACACCTGGAACCACCACCAACACTCACACCTGGAACCACCACCAACACTCACACCTGGAACCACCACCAACACTCACACCTGGAACCACCACCAACACTCACACCTGGAACCACCACCAACACTCACACCTGGAACCACCACCAACACTCACACCTGGAACCACCACCAACACTCACACCTGGAACCACCACCAACACTCACACCTGGGACCACTACCAACACTCACACCTGGGACCACCACCAACACTCACACCTGGGACCACCACCAACACTCACACCTGGGACCACCACCAACACTCACACCTGGGACCACCACCAACACTCACACCTGGGACCACCACCGACACTCACACCTGGGACCACCACCAACACTCACACCTGGGACCACCACCAACACTCACACCTGGGACCACCACCAACACTCACACCTGGGACCACCACCAACACTCACACCTGGGACCACCACCAACACTCACACTCAGGAGCACCACCAACACTCACACCTGGGACCACCACCAACACTCACACCTGGGACCACCACCAACACTCACACCTGGGACCACCACCAACACTCACACCTGGGACCACCACCAACACTCACACCTGGGACCACCACCAACACTCACACCTGGGACCACCACCAACACTCACACCTGGGACCACCACCAACACTCACACCTTATGTTACCACTAATTATAGTGACACAGCCTAGCTAGTACCGGCTCTATACTTTGCTATACCTTTGATGAGTTCCGAGAGTTCTTCTACTCCCAGAGCCCGGCCATTGGCCAGTCTCGTCTGGTACGATCATGCCAGCCGTTAGAAACAGCCTAATTGAACATACAAGTAAATGTGGTATCACTCCTGGCTGTAACTGTCGAACGACAACAATCGAAATTGTCCCTTACCTGCTGCTAGAGGCTTGACAGACGGCGCACAGTAACCCCATTAAAATATGGGTGCCATGAGTTAACTAAGACTTCACCCCCCCCCCATTCAAAAGATCACTTAACTGCCATTACAACCCTAGTTGTCCTTATGAGGTAAGTTCAAGTCAGTTCCTGATCAGACAGGCTTTGGTGCCTATGTTGGACTTCTTTCGTTCACATTTCCGACATGTGGGGTAGCGGGCCTCCAGCAGCAACAGCCTGGTTAACCAGGCAAGCATCAGACGAGCCGTCCTAGCATTATATCTCTCTCTACAGACAATACTGGAATTTATATAAGCGACAGCCACTGAGGACGCAACAAATCTTCCAGGTAATTTTTAAGTCTTCCAGAGTGTCGTGGACAACAATACGATATTCAGTGAGGACAAATTTATTTACTCCGCTATAGAATAACAAAATATGATAAACCTCAAGCAAGACAATTGAGGAAAAGAAGAATGTGAAGGACCTGGGAGTCATAATGTCAAAAGAGCTACATTAAACAGGGAGCAATCAGATTGGGGGACCCATTACAAGTAACAAGACACAAAGTTAATACTACTGACGTTTTTATTCACCCACTACATAGGTTACACAGATGAGGGAACAAATATATCCGAACCTGGCCCAAGACCGGGCTCTGGTGACCAACTTTACCGATGACACTAAGATATGCGGATCACACCTCTGACGAGGACCCTAGATAGTTGAAGGATGACCTGAGTACTTGATAAGTAAGACATGTGCAGCAATTAGGTATCTTTATTCCGAAACGTATCGCCTACACAGCAGGCTTCTTCAGTCGAGTACAAAAGAGGCAGCAGAAGTAACAGAAAGACGATGTAATGAGTCCATCACTATTCTCTTGCCTCTTCTGTACTCGACTGAAGGAGCCTGCTGTGTAGGCGAAAAGTTTGGGAATAAAGATGCCTCACTATTGCATATGTCAGGAAGAGAGACATTTGAAAACTAAATATAACAGAGCTTAGTCAAACTGAATAAAATAAAAAGATTTAGGAGTTCTGGTTAGCAGAAATATCAAGAAGAATGAATAAGAGAAACCCAAAGTTCATAATTCAACTTTATATATCCTTGGTGAGACGCAATATACATTACTTAGTTCAGTTCTGGTCTCCAGAGAACAGAATATACAGACAAGGTGACGAAGTGTCTTCAGTCTAACATCCTACGATGATAGGATGAAGGTACTTCATCCTACGATGATAGACAGAAGGTACTTCATCCTACAATGATAGACAGAAGGTACTTCATCCTACGATGATAGACAGAAGGTACTTCATCCTACGATGATAGACAGAAGGTACTTCATCCTACGGTGATAGAGAGTACTTCATCCTACGATGATAGACAGAGTACTTCATCCTACGATGATAGACAGAAGGTACTTCACCCTACGATGATAGACAGAGGGTACTTCATCCTACGATGATAGACAGAAGGTACTTCATCCTACGATGATAGACAGAAGGTACTTCATCCTACGATGATAGGATGAAGGCCCTGAATTTACACTCTCTGGAACGAGGTAAACTTGTGGTGAATATGACTGAAATGTAGAAATGGAAAACGGGAATAAAGGGGCTATAAACAACGTGCTGAGAGCATCTAACAAGACTCACAACAATGGTCTCAGGTTGGATAAATTTAGATTTAGAAAGGAAATAGGAAGGTGCCAGTTTAGCAACAGAGTTGTAGATAAATGAGAAACTCACAAGTAGCATCACTGAAGCGAGAAGTTTGAATAGCTTCAAATACAGGTGGTAGGTGTACATGACTGTGATGCTGGGTATCAACTGCAACGTAGGCGACAAAGATACATCATAATTTACACCTAGAACATCCTGGAGGGACTGATCCCACACCTGCACACCAGAATCACTCCTTGTGAAAGCAAGAGACTTGGCAGACGGTGCAAGATACTCTCAATGAAAGCATGGAGAGTGAGGAGTGCACTAAGAGAGAGCTCATTCAGTATCAGGGGTCTCCGACTCTTCAATGCCTTCCTTCCGTGCATAACAAACCTCTATCTTCAAAAGGGAACTGTACAGTTTCCTAAAATCAGTTCCTGACCCGCCGGGTGTGTTTCGTACGATGCAGGGAGCAGCAATAGCGTGGTTGATCATGTCGTGGAGGCATACCATCCTGGAAGGATCCTTTAGGTATCCTTCAAGTACTTCCAGAGTCCAGCCTGCCGATCCGGCTGGCGATCCTCTGGCCTACATATCCATCACAGCCTGGTTGATCTGCCACTTGACGGGTCCAGACCGACGCTGATCCAGGCTCAAGTGTATTGTAACGTAACCATTTATATGATACATAGTCGAAGCCTTCTTGATATACTGGTACTATATATACTGGTATACCAGCACTGTATATACTGGTATACTAGTACTGTTCATCTACAACACATACACTGGTATATCGGTGCAACATATCTTGCCACTTTCCAAGGCTCAGTTTCTGGATAATTAAAAACTGAAATCAGTTCAAGATGCAAATCATTGATTATTATACCTTTTATTCCTCTCTGTCTCTCTGCTCCAGAAACTGGAGAGAGGGAGAAGGGTGTCTCTTACAAGAACGGCGCCACAAGGAAACAGTAAGTCAGGAAGGCGGGTGGGGAGAGGGAGGGAGCCGCTTACAAGGGTTTTGGGACTCTGGCCAAGACTTTGATGCGAAACAAGCAACTCTGGAACACTGTCAGGCTTTATTCTGGGCACTAAGGGAATCACGGGTAAGGGAAAGGTGGGTGATGAGGGAGAGATAGAGACAGAATGATGATTCCAATACTGTGAAAACACATCACTACTAAGTGTCCTTATTGCCTCAATGTTTCCAGAACGGAGGAACTCAAAGCTGTCATTATTGAAAATCATGTTGTTGTGAGTGGCCTACTGGAAGACTGTTTATATCAGCTTGCAGGTTGGCTATGTTTTCAGTGGATGCCGCTCTCATACGAATTCTAGCATCGCCTGCTGATACAGTGCCATGATTGATGTCCACTGTCTTATGGGAAGAAGAAGAATAGCAGGAGAGGAGAGTGATAAACTCAAGTAAGACCTCGACAGACTACAGATGTGGTCAAACAAGCAGCTTCTCGAATTCAATCTATGTAAATGCAAATTCATACGATTTGAAAAACGGGAACACAGACCCAACACGGTAAATCCTCTCTCTTTTTTCCTAACATCCAGGATTGATAACAGATAAAAGAATAAAAAAAAAAGAGCTCTTCATACAAGCAAATGTCACGTCTGGAGGATTTACGGAAACACAAACAAGGGATTTTTTGGACAGTGAGATATGAATAAAAAATAATCATATTTACAGATGTGAGAGGATGAATAGTACACAAGGAACAAGTCTGTATGTACTAGCACATTCTGCTGCACCGAACTGCTGATACTACAAAACAAGAGAGTACAAGTTCAAGGTATCAAACTGGCGAACAAACCTAGTGATTATCCTTGTATATAAATCCCCGTCACACCAGCTGAGGGATTCACGGGAACAAACCTAGTGATTATCCTTGTATATACATCCCCGTCACACCAGCTGAGGGATTCACGGGAACAAACCTAGTGATTATCCTTGTATATACATCCCCGTCACACCAGCTGAGGGATTCACGGGACAAATGAGGATATAGACAACTGCCTTGAAAACCTCGGGAATTCTACACCAAATATTATCCTTCTTGGAGAGTTCAATCTTCCCAATGAGAAATGGACGCTGGTAAACAACAGTGTCGTACTAGAAATAGTGACAGGAAGTCTGAGAGCTTCCACAGACACATACACACAGCTAATGGCGCTTTGCGAAATAACGTCGAACCAACACGAAACGTGACCTACTGTACACGAAAATACACATGACCTGAGTTCACGAATAACGGAGACTCGATCATAGACATAATCACTAGTACAATATATTAATTTAACAATCTTATAGAAGTACAAAGGTCAAGAGAATGAACGAGAACATAGAAGAATGTACAGAAGAGCAGAAAGAGTTATTGAACTTGTAAAAAATATTTGAAATTTACATAAAGAACTAAAATCTAAATTTTGATACTACTGACACGGCAGAAACATAAACCTTGGAAGAAGCATGAAACAAAGACCAGGAAAATGCAGGAAACCTCGGTCATGGGCAGTGTCGGGGGGCACTGACCCCCGGAACACCCTCCTCCTCCTCCAGGTAGACACACACTGCACCTGGGTCGACCGCCTTAAGTTCCTAGTTTACATAGAAGGGCAATATACCACTAGCACAAGCATTCAGTATCCTCTGGAAGAGAGAACTTTAGTTACGTCGATGTGTCCAGTCCGTAAATCTTGAGAGATGTGGCGCTTATGTTGGAATCCGTGGTGCTGGCACCAACAGCCTGGGTGATCAGGCCATCCACCAGGAAGCATGGTCTGGGACCGGGCTCCTCGTGATCCTCTGAGTACTCTCCAGGTAGACCCCAGGTAGTCACTAATGGATTGGGTTAAGTTAAGCTGGGTTTAATTAGGTTGGGTTACCTAATGTAACGGTCAACAGGGAGTCGAGGTAAGCCAACCCAACCTAACCTAACCCAACTGAACCCAAACCAACTTAAGCTAACAAAACCTTTCCCAACTCTAACCAACCTACCCTAATCTAACTCGATATTAACCAACATAATCTATCCCTAACCATACCCTCTCCAGCTACCTAACCTAACCCTCTCCAGGTACCTAACCTAACTATACTTAAACTAACCTACCCTAACCATACTTAACCTAACCTAACCATACTTAACCTACCCTAACCATACTTAACCTACCCTAACCATACTTAACCTAACCTAACCATACTTAACCTAACCTAACCTACCCTAACCATACTTAACCTACCCTAACCATACTTAACCTAACCTAACCATACTTAACCTAACCTAACCTAACCATACTTAACCTACCCTAACCATACTTAACCTAACCTAACTTACCCTAACCATACTTAACCTAACCTAACCATACTTAACCTAACCTAACAATACTTAACCTAACCTAACTTACCCTAACCATACTTAACCTAACCTAACCATACTTAACCTACCCTAACCATACTTAACCTAACCATACTTAACCTAACCTAACCATACTTAACCTAACCTAACCATACTTAACCTAACCTAACCTACCCTAACCATACTTAACCTACCCTAACCATACTTAACCTAACCTAACTTACCCTAACCATACTTAACCTAACCTAACCTAACCATACTTAACCTAACCTAACCATACTTAACCTAACCTAACTTACCCTAACCATACTTAACCTAACCTAACCATACTTAACCTACCCTAACCATACTTAACCTAACCTAACCATACTTAACCTACCCTAACCATACTTAACCTAACCTAACCATACTTAACCTAACCTAACCATACTTAACCTAACCTAACCATACTTAACCTAACCTACCTAACCTAACCTAACAATCTACCCTAACATTTAAAACCAGAAATCTGTTTTGCCTAATAGGGACAAAACAAAATGATCTCTACTGCTAAAGTCACTTAACATTGTACACTTTAATCTATCAGTTACCATGGAAGCCCAGTGAGCAGCTCAGCTCAACACTGGTCAAGAATCCTTCAGTACATTATATACGACATATGTTAGGCCAAGCTTTGAGTCCGCTGCCCCAGCACAGAGCCCGCACCTGGTCATGCAGTTCAGAAACTCGAGAAGATCCAAAGGTTTGTAACCAGACTAGTGCCAGAACTGAGGGAAATGCACTATTAGGAATGGTTGAAGGAACTGAGCCTGACCATCTTTGAGGACAGGAGGACAAGGGGAGGAGGGGACTTGATTACTACATACAAAATCGTAAAAGGAATTGAGAGGGCTGATTGGGACAGATTGTTTGAATTAAGAGGACCAAGATCAAGGGAACACAGGTGGAAGTTGAAGACAGAGACGAGCCATATGTATGTCAGGAAGAATTTCTTTAGTCTCAGGGTGGTTGAAAAGTGGAATGGCTTGGATGAGGCACTGGTGGAGGCAAACATAATACACAGCTGCAAGAGTAGATATGATAATACCCAAGAGGACAGAAGTCAGCGATACTCATCAAGGCGGTCTGAGAGACGGGGCCTCCAGCTAAGTATCGACCCTGCCAAAGACAGATTGGTGAGTACACACACACACACACAACACACACACACACACAACACACACACACAACACACACACACAACACACACACACAACACACACACAACACACACAAACAACACACACAAACAACACACACAAACAACACACACAAACAACACACACAAACAACACAAACAACAAAATAACACACAAAACAAGCCAAGTGTCTATCGACAAGTGCTTTTGCCAGTTTGTACCTCCTACCACTATTACTACCAGTACACAGGCACACACAACTTGTGTAAGAGAATGTAATTTTGGTGTTGAGAACATGGTTGAGGGTGAGCACTCACACTTGAAGCAGCACCTTCCCCTCGCTCAAGTGGCACTCTACACCCTCCTCAGGCTGCGATGGTGGTGGTGGTGTTGTGGTGGTGGTAGGTGATGGTAGTGGTAGGTGATGGTAGTGGAGGTGTTGATGTTGTTGTAGTTGTTTTGTGGTGGTGGTAGGTAATGGTGGTGGTGTGGTGGCTGTGGTGGTGTCGGTGGTGGTGGTTATAGTGGTGGTGCTGTATGGTGACAAGCACTAATCTAAGAGTGCAGCATCTCTTCGACTTCGTCCTCTCCTCTCCTCTTCTCCCGTCTTCTTCTCCCTCTTACCCCAGCTCCACCTCCTCCACTCACCCCAGCTCCATCTCCTCCACTCACCCCAGCTCCACCTCCTCCACTCACCCAACCTCCACCTCCTCCACTCACCCCAGCTCCACCTCCTCCACTCACCCAACCTCCACCTCCTCCACTCACCCAACCTCCACCTCCTCCACTCACCCAACCTCCACCTCCTCCACTCACCCAACCTCCACCTCCTCCACTCACCCAACCTCCACCTCCTCCACTCACCCAACCTCCACCTCCTCCACTCACCCAACCTCCACCTCCTCCACTCACCCAACCTCCACCTCCTCCACTCACCCCAGCTCCACCTCCTCCACTCACCCAACCTCCACCTCCTCCACTCACCCAACCTCCACCTCCTCCACTCACCCAACCTCCACCTCCTCCACTCACCCAACCTCCACCTCCTCCACTCACCCCAGCTCCACCTCCTCCACTCACCCAACCTCCACCTCCTCCACTCACCCAACCTCCACCTCCTCCACTCACCCAACCTCCACCTCCTCCACTCACCCCAGCTCCACCTCCTCCACTCACCCAACCTCCACCTCCTCCACTCACCCAACCTCCACCTCCTCCACTCACCCCAGCTCCACCTCCTCCACTCACCCCCACCTCCATCTCCTCCACTCACCCAACCTCCACCTCCTCCACTCACCCCCACCTCCATCTCCTCCACTCACCCCAGCTCCACCTCCTCCACTCACCACACCTCCACCACCACACACACTCCACGACTCACAAAACATTATTGAGAAGAAACAAGAGACAGAGGGGAAAAAATAACTTGCCTCGGGGGTTCGTCATTTTACGACGCTGTAGTGTACTGTATCTTTGATGTTCTCTTGTTGGGGCCCCGTGAAGTGGGCTCTTGTTGGCCAGGGGTTAAGGGGCCAAGATGACAAGCTGAGGTTAAGAGGCCAGTACGAAGATGAGGGGAAGGTGACATAACCACGGCGAGTGTTTTGTTTACAGTGGTCTCCATGCAGCGAGTACCAACAACCTGAGTGACCAGGCTGTCAACAAGAGGAGTAAAACACTTGTACATTTGTGAATCTTTGTTGCGGAAACGTTTCGGTCCATCAATGCTGCACAAGTGAGAGAGCGAAACGTTGCCACAATGTCACATTAGTTGCATCTGTCTCCAAATAATTTACCAAACCAACAAGCTGAAGACTCAGTCACTTGTACAACACTGATGGACTGGAACGTTTTCGTAATAACATCTTGTCGGCATTTCTACCATTAACCATCAGCAAGAAACCTAACCTGAAACCACATTCCCTGGAAACATTCAGTGGTAGACAACAACAACATGGTGTTCAGCACCAGGTACACACAAATAGCAGCACTCACACCACTCAACTCCCTTCATATTGCTGGTTGTGCTCGACGTAGATCATGGTAATGTGTACTTAACACACAAGTGGGCAATTAGTACTGGAAATGAGACCTCGGTCTCATGCTTAAACTTAATAAAGGCGCAACTAAGAGAGGTCTTATAAGCGCATTACTTCAGGCCAGACATAACTAGGAGAGGAGGAGGAGCGTCCCTTAGATGTCTGTGTTTGTGATGGGAGACAGCCAGTGGAAGTTCACAGCACTGCAGTAATATAGTCATAAATAAGCGCAACATAACCATATGTAATCACACAAACCTCGGCATTACACTGAGCTCGGCTGATACTACGTAATCACACAAACCCTCTCATTACATTGTGTTTAGCTAATATTGAAAAAGAAACTTTATGACAACGCAGTATTAAGAGTGAAGTAACTCGTGGAACTGAAAGTGGAAGAGAAAAATGGGGAACAAGAACCAAGGAATTACCGGAAGAAAGTAAAGAGGGAGAGGGGAAATAATCGATAAAACAATACAAGAGATGCTGGACGTGACAGATGCAAAATGCAAAACCATACCAAAAAAAAAAAAGAGTCAGACAGAGAAGTTAATATCAATAAAGTAAATCTCGCGGGCGCTCGACATTAGAGGCTGAGACTCACTATGAGGCACAAGTGTGCTCTCACCTTGAAGATAAACCACTTTCTTGCATTGTCTGCCCCTTGTTTCACCTACGACTTTTAAAAGGAGCAGAGAACCTTGCAAGATGACTTACCTCTCGCCTGGACCCGACCCGGATGGATCTATCATTTCAGCAGAGCGCTAAACACCAGTGAGCAATGGGTAGCCTTACTACTACATTCTAAGCCAATGATATAAAGATTCCACTTTTGGTTCCACCTCACCGACAGCGAAAACACAGCTACTGTACCAGAAGACGGTCAGGGAACAGCAACAAATACACTCTAGCTGCACCCTTCTCAAGAACATCACGTTATCTGAGATCATTCATTCCTAGACTGACTCGATCATTCATACCCAGACTGACTCGAGTCTGGAGCGTGATCACACAACACACAAACCATAATGAAACGCAGTTAATTAACCAAATGAAATCTCTAACCCATAGCTAGCTCCAACTTCATCCTGTTCACCATTTGTATAAGTCATACCAATGAAGATTTAATAAAGATAATGCTAGGGAAGACATGTAAATGAGGAGAGGTAGGTACGACTCTCACCTCGTAAACAAATGTTGGAACTTTAACCTAACCATGTAACGACCCTTGAGAGGAAATATTAAAAAAAAAAGAAGGCCCTTGGCTTAACCAGTAATACTAACAAGCACACGAAGCAAGAAGTAAAAGGACAGCGAGAAAACACGAAATTGAAAAAAAAAACAAGTCAGAAAGCCAGAAACAAATACGTCATAAATAAAAGAAAATAAGAGAGGCAGCATGAAAGCGATACTACACTGGAGACCAAAACAAAATGGTAATTCCTCTTCAGTAAAATGTAGAGACACAACTGTCAGGGACCAGGAGATGAGACTTACACACCAGTGGGAAGTTATATGGAAAATATTAACGATTATATTTTATATTCTTGCCGCTGAAGTGGCTAGTTTATTGTGCGCCCCAGATCCATCTTGTGGAGGGAAGCGCAAGAGTATATGGATAAACAAAAGGTCTAGGAACTAGGCTCCAAAATGGTTTACAGGAGAACATATGGATTTATATCTACAGTTCACTTATTTGGTATCTTATTTTCATTAGTAAGATATAGTGGCAAATAACATAGGTTATTATACTGTCTCTATCAATGAAATGTGAAGAAATAACATGAAACTGAATGAGGTAATCAGAGAACAAGGGAGATACAAAGGTCTAGGGAGGAGACGCGGGGAAATTCCTACGTTATACCTACTGCTTATTTCGAGAGTTATTTTAACTTTGCAGTCCGGCTTGGGGTCCAGGCTTTTATTCTGACTGCCTATTCAACCAGATTGTTACTGTTGCCAGCCCACTGTCCCACACAGTCATTACAGCCTGGTTGATCTGGTTCTTGGCGGAGGCAGTGATCCAATTTCCGGTTGTAAACGTCTACACTTGTTCTGGCAATATTTCTGATATTTACCGAGAGAAGGTTAAATGCCGATACAGTTCTCTCTTATTTTGCCTTAGGCGCCACCTGCTTTTCACTAGGCCTATTTTACACTTCCTTGAATACGTTATGGTAACTTATAGCTCTACAACGAGGCTCTGTATACCTGGAAGACAGTCGCTCTTCTTCGTTACAGAGAATACATTCTGAACACCTTGAAAAATTTCCAGTAGTTTGAATGGCTTGTTGGGTTAATGCAAGCATTAAATTATCTTCGTACCTTTTCCAGCTCTGATATTTCTCCTGCCTTGAAGGGAGACGTCAACACCAAGCAATATTCTAAGCGGGAGAGCACATGTACATACGAGTACATACGAACACTGAAATGTCTACGTTTTCCAGCTCAAAACTCTCGGGGGCCGTTGTTATACAGCAATATTCTACCCTGGAGAGAACAACTGACTTGATGAGTATCATTATTGGCTCAGCATCTTTTGTCTTACAGTTCTAGTTATTCAGTCTATTATTTTTCTTGCGACAGCAATAGCAACATTGTTGAGATCTTCTGACATAACTTTTTCGCTCCACCAAGGGTCTCGAGTTTGTCCTGTACTCAGTCACAGTCTTTATTTCCTCTATTCTTCCTCGTTAAACATCATATCACTGTCTGAGGCTCACTGGAAGACTTGATTTACATCCGCCTGAAGATTTGCTGCATGTTCGATGGACGCCTCTCAGACAGCTCTGCCATCAGCAAAGGATATTATGGTGCTATGATTTATGTCCTTGTCAGAACTGGAGCGGGTACTGTGCCTTGCCTCCGACTGTGAAAACCTCCGACTGTGACAGCCTCCGACTGTGACAGCCTCCGACTGTGACAACCTCCGACTGTGACAACCTCCGACTGTGACAACCTCTGACTGTGAAAACCTCCGACTGTGACAGCCTCCGACTGTGACAGCCTCCGACTGTGACAACCTCCGACTGTGACAGCCTCCGACTGTGACAACCTCCGACTGTGACAGCCTCCGACTGTGACAGCCTCCGACTGTGAGAACCTCCGACTGTGACAACCTCCGACTGTGACAGCCTCCGACTGTGACAGCCTCCGACTGTGACAGCCTCCGACTGTGACAACCTCCGACTGTGACAGCCTCCGACTGTGACAGCCTCCGACTGTGACAACCTCCGACTGTGACAGCCTCCGACTGTGACAGCCTCCGACTGTGACAGCCTCCGACTTCACTCTGTTTACTATTACTCTCGGGGTTTTATTTCTTAAAATGTTAAATATCCAACTGCCCACTTTCCTAGTCAATTACATTTGATATACCTTTGAAGAGTTTCGAGAGTTTCTCTACTCTCTAAGCCCGACCATGGGCCAGGCTCGTCTGGAGCTTGCCTGGTCAACCAGGCTGTTGCTGCTGGAGGCCCGCTGCCCCACATATCCATCTTGAAGGCTTCTACACTTGTTCCAGCAGTGTTTCTGATATCTTCTGGTAAGATGTTGAATAGTGTGGGACCCCGGATGTTGATACAGTGTTCCCTTACTGTCCCCACCGCACCCCTGCTCCTCACTGGGTTTATTTTACATTCATTTTATGTGAAATCACACTATGGTCACACTTGTCACACCATGGTCACACTTGTCACACCAAGGTCACACTTGTAACACCATGGCCACACTTGTCACACCATGCCCACACTTGTCACACCATGCCCGCACTTGTCACATCATGGTCGCACTTGTCACACCATGGTCACACTTGTCACACCATGCCCGCACTTGACACACCATGGTCGCACTTGTCACACCATGGTCGCACTTGTCACACCATGGTCACATTTGTCACATCATGGTCGCACTTGTCACAAGATGGTCACACTTGTCACACCATGGTCGCATTTTGTCACACCATGGTCACACTTGTCACATCATGGTCGCACTTGTCACACCATGGTCGCACTTGTCACACCATGCCCGCACTTGTCACACCATGGTCACACTTGTCACACCATAGTCACACTTGTCACACCATGCGCGCACCTGTCACACCATGGTCGCACTTGTCACACCATGGTCACACTTGTCACATCATGGTCGCACCTGTCACACCATGGTCGCACTTGTCACATCATGGTCACACTTGTCACACCATGGTCGCACTTGTCACACCATGGTTACACTTGTCACACCATGGCCACACTTGTCACACCATGGTCACACTTGTCATACCATGGTCGCACTTGTCACACCATGGTCACACTTGTCACACCATGGTCACACTTGTCACACCATGGTCACACTTGTCACACCACGGTCACACTTGTCACACCATGGTTACACTTGTCACACCATGGTCACATTTGTCACACCATGGTCACACTTGTCACACCATGGTCACATTTGTCACACCATGGTCGCACTTGTCACACCCTGGCCACACTTGTCACACCATGGTCGCACTTGTTACACTATGGCCACACTTGTCACACCATGGTCACACTTGTCACACCATGGTCACACTTGTCACACCATGGCCACACTTGTCACACCGTGGTCACACTTGTCACACCATGGCCACACTTGTCACACCATGGTCACACTTGTCACACCATGGTCACACTTGTCATACCATGGTCGCACTTGTCACACCATGGTCACACTTGTCACACCATGGTCACACTTGTCACACCATGGTCACACTTGTCACACCATGGTCACACCATGGTTACACTTGTCACACCATGGTCACATTTGTCACACCATGGTCACACTTGTCACACCATGGTCACATTTGTCACACCATGGTCGCACTTGTCACACCCTGGCCACACTTGTCACACCATGGTCGCACTTGTTACACTATGGCCACACTTGTCACACCATGGTCACACTTGTCACGCCATGGTCACACTTGTCACACCATGGCCACACTTGTCACACCGTGGTCACACTTGTCACACCATGGCCACACTTGTCACACCATGGTCACACTTGTCACACCATGGTCACACTTGTCACACCATGGTCACACTTGTCACACCATGGTCACACTTGTCACACCATGGTCACACTTGTCACACCATGGTCACACTTGTCACACCATGGTCACACTTGTCACACCGTGGTCACACTTGTCACACCATGGTCACACTTGTCACACCGTGGTCACACTTGTCACACCGTGGTCACACTTGTCACACCATGGTCACACTTGTCACACCTTATTTCAGATTCAGTAAACACAACATCAACATTAAGCGGTCGATAAAGATTATGAAGCGGGACCAAGAGTCCGGACTAGACTCCTGTAAATATATATCACCGTGTACCAGTGAGTAAATATTCACTCTTATTCACATTCTCTCTCTCTCTCTCTCTCTCTCTCTCTCTCTCTCTCTCTGCTACAATGGTAGTAATAACTTTAGCAGTAGTGTCGCAGTGCCACCAGACGGGCGGCGCCGGCGACGTAGTTCCGATGCCAGCACAGGACGCTGGCGACTCTAAATTACCATATTTGCCTCCGAGGCGTCCGTCAGCGCCCCTTCGTCGCCTTATCATCAAATATTCATCACCACCCAGTCATCACCACCCAGTCATCACCACCCAGTCATCACCACCCAGTTTATCAAGCAGGATGTTCATGTGAACAATTATTAACATACTGTACATATCATATATTTAACATAATCAGACAGTTTATAATCTATATCTCATACTCTGATCAATGATCAAAAACTATCTGGACTTACGTAGGTCTAAATTCATCCACTTGAGGCTGATCAACGTTAACCATCTTAGGGATTAATCTGTATTATCTGCATTACGTTACCTTGTACTTTGTCAGTGTTAGGGACATATGTCAGGGTGTTTGTTCATGACTGCCAGTCATGAACAAACACCCACAAACACCCACGAGACTTCAAAAAAAAAAAACAGTGTAAATGCAAAGGTTTAATAATTATACAATGATAAAAAACTCGATAAGTGAATTACAGAAAGATTACTGTCTTCCAGTTGTGAGCACAGGTACCCTAAGCAAGGTGCCAGTGATCAACCGGGTTGTGGTGTCTGCACTGCGTCCCAGGGATCAGCTGGGACTCCCGGAAAACATAACCTGGTAACACACTTCTTCCCACATGTCGAAATTAAAAGTAAATTTTTTTTTGAAAATTTATTAAAATTTGACAGAAAAAAATACTAAAATAATGTTATAATTAAAGTGTACCTCATTACATTACTGTGAGCACCTAATTACATTAATATATGCACTTAATTACTTTAATGTACCTCAAAACATTAACCTTTGAAGCTATGTATATAATGCATTTATATATATATATATATATATATATATATATATATATATATATATATATATATATATATATATATATATATATATATATAATACATCAGCATTTCTGTAGTGATACTAAAATTGTGAAAAAATCTGCTATTTTTTCAGAAAAAAACTGAGCTAACAAAAACTAATTCGAAAACCATTAACAAAAGCAATACAGTAACAAACAATAGACTGGTGAATATACAGAGTTGAGAACTACAGTACTGGTGAATATACAGAGTTGAGAACTACAGTACTGGTGAATATACAGAGTTGAGAACTACAGTACTGGTGAACATACAGAGTTGAGAACTACAGTACTGGTGAATATACAGAGTTGAAAACTACAGTACTGGTGAATATACAGAGTTGAGAACTACAGTACTGGTGAATATACAGAGTTGAGAACTACAGTACTGGTGAATATACAGAGTTGAGAACTACAGTACTGGTGAATATACAGAGTTGAGAACTACAGTACTGGTGAATATACAGAGTTGAGAACTACAGTACTGGTGAATATACAGAGTTGAGAACTACAGTACTGGTGAATATACAGAGTTGAGAACTACAGTACTGGTGAACATACAGAGTTGAGAACTACAGTACTGGTGAATATACAGAGTTGAGAACTACAGTACTGGTGAATATACAGAGTTGAGAACTACAGTACTGGTGAATATACAGAGTTGAGAACTACAGTACTGGTGAATATACAGAGTTGAGAACTACAGTACTGGTGAATATACAGAGTTGAGAACTACAGTACTGGTGAATATACAGAGTTGAGAACTACAGTACTGGTGAATATACAGAGTTGAGAACTACAGTACTGGTGAATATACAGAGTTGAGAACTACAGTACTGGTGAATATACAGAGTTGAGAACTACAGTACTGGTGAACATACAGAGTTGAGAACTACAGTACTGGTGAATATACAGAGTTGAGAACTACAGTACTGGTGAACATACAGAGTTGAGAACTACAGTACTGGTGAATATACAGAGTTGAGAACTACAGTACTGGTGAACATACAGAGTTGAGAACTACAGTACTGGTGAATATACAGAGTTGAGAACTACAGTACTGGTGAATATACAGAGTTGAGAACTACAGTACTGGTGAATATACAGAGTTGAGAACTACAGTACTGGTGAATATACAGAGTTGAGAACTACAGTACTGGTGAATATACATAGTTGAGAACTACAGTACTGGTGAATATACAGAGTTGAGAACTACAGTACTGGTGAATATACAGAGTTGAGAACTACAGTACTGGTGAATATACAGAGTTGAGAACTACAGTACTGGTGAATATACAGAGTTGAGAACTACAGTACTGGTGAATATACAGAGTTGAGAACTACAGTACTGGTGAATATACAGAGTTGAGAACTACAGTACTGGTGAATATACAGAGTTGAGAACTACAGTACTGGTGAATATACAGAGTTGAGAACTACAGTACTGGTGAATATACAGAGTTGAGAACTACAGTACTGGTGAATATACAGAGTTGAGAACTACAGTACTGGTGAACATACAGAGTTGAGAACTACAGTACTGGTGAATATACAGAGTTGAGAACTACAGTACTGGTGAATATACAGAGTTGAGAACTACAGTACTGGTGAATATACAGAGTTGAGAACTACAGTACTGGTGAATATACAGAGTTGAGAACTACAGTACTGGTGAATATACAGAGTTGAGAACTACAGTACTGGTGAATATACAGAGTTGAGAACTACAGTACTGGTGAATATACAGAGTTGAGAACTACAGTACTGGTGAATATACAGAGTTGAGAACTACAGTACTGGTGAATATACAGAGTTGAGAACTACAGTACTGGTGAACATACAGAGTTGAGAACTACAGTACTGGTGAATATACAGAGTTGAGAACTACAGTACTGGTGAACATACAGAGTTGAGAACTACAGTACTGGTGAATATACAGAGTTGAGAACTACAGTACTGGTGAACATACAGAGTTGAGAACTACAGTACTGGTGAATATACAGAGTTGAGAACTACAGTACTGGTGAATATACAGAGTTGAGAACTACAGTACTGGTGAATATACAGAGTTGAGAACTACAGTACTGGTGAATATACAGAGTTGAGAACTACAGTACTGGTGAATATACAGAGTTGAGAACTACAGTACTGGTGAATATACAGAGTTGAGAACTACAGTCACGGAGGTTACAACACCTGTCACGGAGGTTACAACACCTGTCACGGAGGTAGCAACACCCGTCACGGCCTGGTCACAGACCGGGCCGCGGGGGCGTTGACCCCCGAAACTCTCTCCAGGTAAACTCCAGGTAAACGGAGGTTGCAACACCCGTCACGGAGGTTAAAATACCCGTCACGGAGGTAGCAACACCCATCACGGAGGTTACAACACCCGTCACGGAGGTTACAACACCTGTCACGGAGGTAGCAACACCCGTCACGGAGGTAGCAACACCCGTCACAGAGGTTACAACACCTGTCACGGAGGTTACAATACCTGTCACGGAGGTAGCAACACCCGTCACGGAGGTTACAACACCCGTCACGGAGGTAGCAACACCCGTCAAAGAGGTTACAACACCTGTCACGGAGGTAGCAACACCCGTCACGGAGGGTCCTCCAATTTTTTTCCACAAAAAATATATTACACCGGCCATGAGCCTGGCCCATGGCCGGGCTCTGAGAGTAGTAAGACTCTCGAAACTCATTAAAGGTATGGAAAATATATCACTGGAAAGGTACCGACCATTCTCAACCACCCACTCCCCTGCAAAAAAACAATTCTAGTGCAAGAAAGAACTCGGAAACTTCACGGACTCAAGGCTCCGACAGTGGCACCGACTCCAAACGAAACCCCTCCGTCAAATAAGCAATACATCTCTGGTGGAAAAAAGACACTTATGTGCAGTTGAGGACATTTATTAGAAGAGACGTTTCGCCCCCAGTATTATCCTCAAGTCTGAAGAAGCTACTCGTGGAGAAACGTTTTTCTCTAATAAATGTCCTGAACTATATATAAATGTGTTTTTTGCACGTCTTGTCGGTGTCACTAAACCATTTTTCAATACATCTTTTATTTGTGCCAATGTGCTGGGCCTTAAACCAACCTCCAGCAAGAAAATACTCCTCTCAGGAGTCAAATGTTTTGTTTACAGTTTTCACAGAGACCCAAAAATACCATTTTAAGACCGAAATATTGATACTCGGGTGCAACTTATTTTGAGGCACCTGAGAGATAATAATGAAGAATGGGATTGTGCTGTATGTGAAGGGGTTGGGTTTAATGGGGAAAATAGGCAAACAAAACACAGGGAATAGTAAAAAGCTCGGTACCCCGAGGCACTCTTCTGGCACCTTTACTGTTTTAATCCTCATAACTAAGACAGGTAACAACGCTCGTCACAGTTACGTATCATAATTTGCAGACAGTACCAAGATAAGCATGAAAATCATCTCGGAGGAGGACACACAAATATTTCATGATATAAACAAAATCTTTTAACTTAAGAACATAAGAAAGGAGGAACACTGCAGCAGGCCTACTGGCCCTTAGTGGGCAGTTGAGAATATATGAAGTTCAGTATTGACAACTTCTAACTACTGAGATATGGAAAGACTGAAGAACTGAAGAGAGACACTGTATACCGAACACAAGGTCACCAAATATAACAAAAAGAACATGTGAGAGATCTGAGTGTAATAATGTAAAACACAAGGTCACCAAATATAACAAAAAGAACATGTGAGAGATCTGAGTGTAATAATGTAAAACACAAGGTCACCAAATATAACAAAAAGAACATGTGAGAGATCTGAGTGTAATAATGTAAAACACAAGGTCACCAAATATAACAAAAAGAACATGTGAGAGATCTGAGTGTAATAATGTAAAACACAAGGTCACCAAATATAACAAAAAGAACATGTGAGAGATCTGAGTGTAATAATGTAAAACACAAGGTCACCAAATATAACAAAAAGAACATGTGAGAGATCTGAGTGTAATAATGTAAAACACAAGGTCACCAAATATAACAAAAAGAACATGTGAGAGATCTGAGTGTAATAATGTAAAACACAAGGTCACCAAATATAACAAAAAGAACATGTGAGAGATCTGAGTGTAATAATGTAAAACACAAGGTCACCAAATATAACAAAAAGAACATGTGAGAGATCTGAGTGTAATAATGTAAAACACAAGGTCACCAAATATAACAAAAAGAACATGTGAGAGATCTGAGTGTAATAATGTAAAACAAAGGAAATATTGTTGATTGTGATGTTTGTCAAATTATTTGTGCTCTTTCATTTGGAGTATTGTTCAGTGTTGATGGTTTCTATTAGGGCAAGAGAGAGAGAGAGAGAGAGAGAGAGAGAGAGAGAGAGAGAGAGAGAGAGAGAGAGAGAGAGAGAGAGAGAGAGAGAGAGCAGAGCTGGAGCAGACACAGATCATTTACTGCAATCACAGAGATCAAATTTCTAAATGTGTAATAGACCCTTGACTGTCTTCAGAGGGAGCTGAACAAGCACCTAAAGTTAGTAACTGATCAGCCAGGTTGTAGTTCGTACGTTGGTTTACGTGCCGCCGGCAGTAACATATTGGTTGATCAGACCCTGATCCACCGCGAGGTCTGGTCATGGACCGGGCCGCGGGGGCGTTGATCCCCGGAACACCCTCCAGGTATACAGTACTGGTGAATATACAGAGTTGAGAACTACAGTACTGGTGAATATACAGAGTTGAGAACTACAGTACTGGTGAATATACAGAGTTGAGAACTACAGTACTGGTGAATATACAGAGTTGAGAACTACAGTACTGGTGAATATACAGAGTTGAGAACTACAGTACTGGTGAATATACAGAGTTGAGAACTACAGTACTGGTGAATATACAGAGTTGAGAACTACAGTACTGGTGAATATACAGAGTTGAGAACTACAGTACTGGTGAATATACAGAGTTGAGAACTACAGTACTGGTGAATATACAGAGTTGAGAACTACAGTACTGGTGAATATACAGAGTTGAGAACTACAGTACTGGTGAATATACAGAGTTGAGAACTACAGTACTGGTGAATATACAGAGGTCATAATTACAGTAATAGTGAAAAGACTACAAGATAACGAGACCTTAAGAGATAACCACAGAGAACGCTCAGGTTTTCCAAGTGACGGCAGCCAATCACAGACAAGATGCACCGCACCAGCAGACACAAGAAACACAGACCGAACAACATAACATTCAGGAACTTGTGAGAAATTCAAAATATTTACAGTCATACTCAAAATCAAAGTCAAAAACGTCATTCAGTATTGATCCTCTGGTCAAAAGAAGTTCATGCATAGATAACAACACAGAAATGAGCGAAATCTTGAAAGAATAGCATAAGTTAGTGTCCAGAGATCCAACCGATACCATGAGAGGTGAAGACCCAGGTAGGGTCTTCACCTCTTGCCTACCTTACAGGTATTTTCCTCTGATACTACCTGTGCTTAACGTGTGACCAGTTTCCAGAGTTCCTCTGAGCCCCGCAACGCAGCGTAAGGCCAGATTTCCCTACTGAACACTTAGTTAACCAGGCTGTTAGTGATAGTGGTAAGCACACAGTCATTACAACACTACCGATCCGGCACTTAAAGCAGGAAGCTGATTTTGTTTCCTTTATTCCGGCAATATTTCTAATTTTATCTGGGAGTTGTTGAAGAGTCTTGGGCCACGTATGTTGACAGTGTTCTCTACTTGTGTCTACAAATCCACGAAATGTATCTTGAAAAGAGAAACAGACAATATACGTCAGTACGCAGCACCTGGCCTTTATACCTAGAATGAACCATTTAGAAATGTCAACCTACACAAGGCCTGGTCACAGACCGGGCCGTGGGGGGCGCTGACCCCCGAAACCCTCTCCAAGTATACTCCAGGTATACACAACCCGCGTCACCGTGGAATTTAAACTGGAAATTCATGCCTCTCACAAATATCAGAATATTATCATAAATGGCCGAGGCTCTGGAAGAAAACCAAAACGCAGTGTAAGTCCCAATTTAAAAAATGGAACTAATGCACTGAGTAGCAGCTCATAAAATGGGTTAATGGGTACAGCAGGAAATGTATTTTTTTTTTAGTAAACACAAATTTTGCAGTCAACAAAACAAAGTCCAGACTCAGGACACCTCTGATATACCTTCGTTGAGTTTCGAGAGTTTTTCTACTCCCGGAGCCCGGCCTGGAAATATAAACACATATGCAGTATAATGTGATCCTTTATTTGACAACGTTTCGCCCACACAGTGGGCTTTTTCAAGTAATTTTATATGGTATTTTATACCATTTATTTCCATCGAGCCCGGCCTTGGGACAGTCTCTAGCACCTTCACTGTTTCTCATCCTCATAACATAGGTAAAAACACTAGCCACACCTACGTACAATTATCTGAGCTTCGAGGGTTTCTCTACTCTCTGAGCCCGGCCATGGGCCAGGCTCGGGAGATGCAGAGATGACCACATAAAAAACGGGAGTTTCAGAGAAGACCACATAAAAAATGGCATGTTTGAAAAATTACCTCATAGAAAACGAGAATTTCAGAAACCTCACAAAAAAACGGGAGTTTCAGAAATGACCGCATACAAAACGGGAATACCGACACAGGGGGAGGGCGAACTCTCTTGTTTTAGCAACCGCGGTCACGTCTACTCTGAAAATTGTTTCAATGATTTTTTCTCCTTCCCTCTCTCTCTCACTCTCAATTTTACCCACTATGGTTAGTGGCTGATGCTTAACCAGTCGGGAATTTCTATTTCTCTCCTCCTGTCGATGGCTCTGGGTGCTATAGCATACTACGGGTACATCGGGATACGAACTTAATTCGTTCCAGCAGGTTGTTCGAGTGCTGATACTGAACGATTTTGTTCCCAAAGGAATATGTAAATTAGATTAATCAATTTCAGACCCTCCCTCCCCCAATTTTTTTTATTAGCACACTGGCCGATTCCCACCAAGGCAGGGTGGTCCGAAAAAGAAAAACTTTCACCATCATTCACTCCATCACTGTCTTGCCAGAAGGGTGCTTTACACTACAGTTTTTAAACTGCAACATTAACACCCCTCCTTCAGAGTGCAGGCACTGTACTTCCCATCTCCAGGACTCAAGTCCGGCCTGCCGGTTTCCCTGAACCCTTTCATAAAGGTTACTTTGCTCACACTCCAACAGCACGTCAAGTATTAAAAACCATTTGTCTCCATTCACTCCTACCAAACACGCTCACGCATGCTCGCTGGAAGTCCAAGCCCCTCGCACACAAAACCTCCTTTACCCCCTCCCTCTATCCTTTCCCTTACAAAAGATTTTTACATAAATACACTTACATAATTGTTCGAGTTCTGAGGTGTTCGTATCCCGAGGTACCACTGCATTTAAAACTGTTTTACGGGTATAGAACGACAGCCTGATAAACGTTTGGCACTCTGATAGGATAACTGATCTTTGTGGCTGGTGAACACAAGACGAAATAACATCTGTCATTTCTTTTTTTTTTAGTTTTCAGTGTGGTCTTAATAGTTCCTAGGCCTATAATATTTCCTTTCTAATTTAGAAGGCCTGGTCGGAGCCCAAGCCGCAGGAGGCGATGACCCCCTGGAATCATTAATAGGTATATTCAATAATAACCCACAGAAACCCAGGAGATTTATCTGTATATTTCGACCCCGTTCTGGGATCCTCGTCAGCTGAAGAGGATCCCAGAATGAGGTCGAAATATACATATCAATCTGAGTTTATATCTCCATGTGAGTTATTACTGAGCACTGACAAATGTTCATTACATATTAGTTATTATTTAATATGTATGCTAAGAAATCTACTTGGAGGGTGTTCAGGGGGTCAACGCCCCCGCGGCCCGGTCCATGATCAGGCTTTCAATAAAGTGACTTCGACAGATTCCTGAATACAGTTCCTGATTAGCCGGGTTGTGGTGCATGTGTCGGAGTGCGGGCACTAACAGCAACCAGGAAGCCTGGCCTGGGACAGGGCCGCGGGGGCGCTGACCCTCGTAAAAGCATTTCAGATATTATTTACGGGAATTGGCAAGACAATGAGAATAAAGAGTGAAGGTTGAGGATGTTAAGAGAGGAGAATCCTGGACTGTGTGAGTGACGAGCTACTCTCTTCCTTCAAGGAGGAGAGAGAGGAGGAGAAAGAGGTGCAGGAAGAGGAGGAGGAAGAGAAGGAAGAGGAGGAGGAGGAGGAGGAGGAGGAGGAGGAGGAGGAGGAGGAGGAGGAGGAGGAGGGAGGATAGGAAGCAGAGGGAGGGGAGAAGGTGGAGGGAGCGCAAGAGAAGGGAGAGGAAAAGGAGCGAGAGGAGGAGAAGAAGAGGAGGGTGAGGCAGATGTGGAGAAGGAGGGAGAGGAAGAGAACAAGAAGCTGTGAAAATAATTTCAAAGATGGAAGGAAACAGAAGAACCAAATGAAGGAAGAAGATTAAGCAGGTAGTGACAATCTCGAAAGAAGATTTAGACAAAATAAATAAAAAACAAGTAGAATGTGAGCCACGAGGTTCACCTTACAACTGAAAAGTCCTCGATTAGATTTCCGGTCTGGGCGAGATGTGCAAACACAAGTGTCGCCCTTGTTCACCTGACTGTTAGATGGCTGGCCCACTTAGAGAGGACCCGAGGCAGTGCAAATGCAAAATAACCACAGGGGGAGTTGAATGATAGCTCTAGGCCTTCCGTGTTGCATGCGACACCTCATCGGGATGTAGAGTCCTACTATATTTGTGCAACATTGCAAGCTCCTGATGAAGTGTCGATTACAACACGAAAGGCTTAGAGCTATCATTCGACTCCCCTGTGGTTACGTTGCATATCTATATATATATATATATATATATATATATATATATATATATATATATATATATATATATATATATGAAGAAAGAAAGATCGCAGTCAGCAGGATTCGAAACTACTAATGGGGACGGTCAAGATTCCCAGGCAACGCTCTAGCCCACTCGACCACACAAATGCCACATAGACTGCGATCTTTTTTTGTATATACCCGCTTGTTTCTGTGTGATGCACTGATATAAAAATCGCTTAAGAGGTCAGAACATACAAGAGGAGATTGAAATAGCTTGAATCCATGCTTCAGGCTGACTGACGTGCCCGGGCTGGGAAAGAAACATAGCTTGTGAACCAGGCTGCCCAATCTATGTGGCATTTGTGTGGCCGAGTGGACTAGAGCGCTGCCTGGGAATCTTGACCATCCCCAGTAGTAGATTCGAATCCTGCTGACTGCGATCATTCTTTGTATATACCCACTTGTTTCTGCGTGGTGCTCTGATATATATATATATATATACATATATGTCGTGTCGAATAGGTAAAACTTGCAATTTTGGCAAAAAAAGGAATGCTCCTCTTGCCGAATAAGGCAAGCGAAAATTTGTGTATGCAATAACTTCGTAAAAATCATTCTGAACCTAACCAAAAAATATATTTGTGTTTATTATTAAATTATTGTAAATTTATCTAAAATATATTTAGCCGGAGTAAGCTAAATTAAATTGCGCTTGTTATAATAAGGTTAGGTAAGTTTTCTAAGGTTCTTTTGGTACAAAATTATTTTTTACAATAAATAAATGAAAAATATATCTTAAAACGTATAAGAGAAAATTTTAGAAAGGTCTTAATTTTATATGAGCTCTTGTTAATTGACCAGTTGTACACGATATATACATGTATGTGTGTGTGTGTGTGTGTGTGTGTGTGTGTGTGTGTGTGTGTGTGTGTGTGTGTGTGTGTGTGTGTGTGTGTGTGTGTGTGTGTGTGTGTGTGGGATGAATTAATAAGATGAAAGATACAGAAGGGAAACAATAGAAGAAACTAATGGAGAATGTAAATACAGAGAAAGAGGAAAAGGAGGATGAGGATGTATGAGTGAAACATAATAACACAAGAGACAGTAAAAGGAGGAAGAAGGAAGAAGGAAGAAGGAAGAAGGAAGAAAGAAGATCTGCATCAATTAAAGAACACGTTTGCACACGCACAACAAAAGACAAGATAACAACAACAACAATCTTTGAAAGAGTGCTAAGAAGCAAGATTGCAAATCACCCGGATTCCCAAAATCTGCACAATCCAGGGCAACATGGGTTCAGGGCAGGTCGCTCCTGCCTCTCACAACTACTGGATCACTATGACATGGCCTTGGATGCACTGGAAGAAAATCAGAATGCAGATGTAATATACACAGACTTTGCAAAAGCATTTGACAAATGCGATCATGGCGTAATAGCCCATAAAATACGTGCTAAAGGAATAACTGAGAAAGTGGGGAGATGGATCTTCAACTTCCTAACAAATCGAACACAAAGAGTAGTGGTCAACAGAGTTAAATCGGAGGCTGCCATAGTGAAGAGCTCTGTTCCACAAGGCACAGTACTCGCCCCCATCTTATTCCTTATCCTCATATCAGACATAAACAGAGATATACACCACAGCACAGTATCATCCTTTGCGGATGATACTAGGATCTGCATGAGGCTGTCATCTGCTGAGGACGCGGTTAACCTCCAAGAAGATATAAACAAAGTTTTCCAGTGGGCAACGGTAAACAATATGATGTTCAATGAGTACAAATTCCAACTACTCCGTTATGGAAAACTGGAGGAGATAATAACTAGAACAGAGTATACTACTGACTCCGGCCATACAATAGAGCGGAAAAATAATGTAAGGGACCTGGGAGTAGTAATGTCTGAGGATCTCACTTTCAAGGATCACAACAGTGCCACGATCGCACGTGCAAAGAAAATGATAGGATGGATAATGAGAACTTTCAAAACGAGAGATGCCAAGCCTATGATGATCCTTTTCAAATCACTTGTTCTCTCTAGGCTGGAAAACTGCTGTACATTAACATCTCCATTCAAAGCAGGTGAAATCGCAGATCTAGAGAGTGTACAGAGATCCTTTACTGCACGTATAAGTTCTGTCAAGCACCTTAACTACTGGGAACGCTTGGAAGCACTTGACTTGTACTCGTTGGAACGCAGGAGGGAGAGATATACCATAATCTACACTTGGAAAATCTTGGAAGGAATTGTCCCAAATCTGCACACAGAAATCACTCCCTACGAAAGTAAAAGACTGGGCAGGCGATGCAAAATGCCCCCAATAAAAAGTAGGTGCGCCATTGGTACACTAAGGGAAAACACCATAAGTGTCCGGGGCCCAAAACTGTTCAACAGCCTCCCATCAAGCATTAGGGGAATTGCCAATAAACCCCTGGCTGCCTTCAAGAGAGAGCTGGACAGATACCTAAAGTCAGTGCCGGATCAGCCGGGCTGTGGCTCGTACGTTGGACTGCGTGCGGCCAGCAGTAACAGCCTAGTTGATCAGGCCCTGATCCATCGGGAGGCCTGGTCATGGACCGGGCCGCGGGGGCGTTGATCCCCGGAATAACCTCCAGGTAACCTCCAGGTAACAACAACACCATGGAAAACACCTGTGGTGCCTTCGCTGGACTGCAAACACCAACATCATCAGTACTCAGTGGTCAGTCGTTCAGTACTCAGTGGTCAGTCGTCACGTGAGGTCACAGACCCTGAGCTGCCTTGGGGATTAGTGTGGACGGTTACAAAGCATGGCTTGCTTCTGCAGTGTTTTAAAAATTGAGGTTGGAGAGTTGAAGGAGGAGGTCTTGCTTCTCCAGGAGGAGATTAGGAGGCTGAAGGTCCACCTCAATGGGTCTGGGAGAGAGAGTGAGGTGGCTGGAGTTGTGGGGAATGAGGCTTCTAGCAGCGAGGTGCAGTCTGTCTCTCGCTGTGAGGAGGCTGTAGTTGGGGAGGCAGCAACGGCTACCAGCAGTGAGGTGCAGCCCAGCACCTGCTACAAGTGGCGAGTAGTTCACAGTAATGGAAGGCGCATCAGAGTAAGGAAAGTTAAGAGTGAAGATCTGAAGGTAGGAAATCGCTTCTCTGTTCTTCAGGATGAATGTACTTCAGTGGCCAGTGAAGGTAAGGGTACTACTGCCCCTGCTAATGGAGGTAAGCGCATTCTTGTGGTTGGTGACTCTCAGGTAAGATACATTGACCGTGCTTTTTGTAATAGGAATAAGAAGATGAGAGATAGAGTGTGCTTCCCTGGAGCTGGTGTTGGGGACATTGTCAACAGGCTGGATAATATCATGTCAGGTAATGGGAGCAAGCCCATTATCTGTCTCAGTGCTGGTGGAAATGATATTGGGAAGGGTAGGAGAGAAGAGCTGCTAGATAAGTACAGGTCAGCTATAGATTTCATTAAGTCTAAGGGAGGGATCCCAATCATATGTAGCATCTTGCCTAGAAGGGGAGTAGGAAATGAATGGTTGTCTAGGGCAATTGGTGTAAATTGCTGGCTAGACAGATACTGCAAGGAACTTGCAATCCCATTCATTGACAACTGGAACAACTTTTATGGCAAACATGATATGTATGCAAGGGATGGGGTACATCTCTCTGGGGCTGGGGTGGTAGCACTTGCAGACTCGATTGAGAAGGCCATTGGTGAAATGCTTATGATTTTAAACTGATGGAAGATAGAGGTATGGGTGTGTGTGGGAAACAAGCAGGTTGCAACACTTGGGTTGGAAACAGTAAATGTATAAAAGGCATTCAGCATGAAGTTATAAATAAAGACAATAGATCAGGTCAGCAAACAAAGGGGGACAGCAGAGGGCAGCAAGGGACTAGCTCCCTTAAGGTTTACTATACTAATAGCAGGAGTGTAAGAAATAAGATAGATGAGCTAAGATTAATTGCAAGTGCAGGAGACATAGATATTATTGCTATAACAGAGACCTGGCTCAATCTGAAAGATAGAGAGATGCCCTCTGAATGTCACATACAAGGCTATAAATTATTCCACACTGACAGGGTCAACAGGAAAGGTGGTGGAGTAGCGATGTATGTCAGAGACAATTTAAATTGTTGTGTTAGACAAGATATTAAATTAGAAGCGTCAGCCACTGAATCTGTTTGGTTACAGCTTCTCGAGGACCGAGAAAAACTAATTTTGGGTGTGATTTACAGGGCCCCAAATCTTGATAGGGAGTGCAGTAAACTTCTATGGGACGAAATTCGTAAGGCATCTACATACGAAAATGTTGTGCTAATGGGAGATTTCAACTATAGACAGATTGACTGGAGCAATTTGACAGGAAATTTAGAGTCAGGTGACTTTCTTGATACGATCCAGGATTGTTTTTTAAAACAGTTTGTGACAGAGCCAACTAGGGGAAATAACCTCCTTGACTTGGTTCTTGCCAGTAGGGAAACACTAATTAATAATCTTGAGGTTAACGATGAGCTTGGGGAAAGTGATCACAAATCACTCAGTTTTAATATAACATGGAATTCCCCTAATAATGGCAATCAAGTCTCCGTCCCTGACTTTCGCTTGGCTGATTTCATAGGACTGAAAAATTACTTAGGTGGGCTGAACTGGAATGACCTGACTAAGGGTCAGGTAGGTGGTGATGGTTGCCGATATGATGCTTTCCAGGGCATAGTTCTAGCTGCTCAGTCAAATTATGTTCCAAATAGGGAAATCAGATCAAACAAAAATGATCCTAAATGGATGAACAATAGATTAAAATATCTGATTGGTCAAAAGAGAGGCATATATAGGCAAATCAAAAGAGGAGAGGGGCAATTGAGAAATCGATATATTCAGTTAAAGAGAGAAATAAAAAAGGGAATTAGAAAAGCAAAAAGAGATTATGAGGTTAAAGTTGCAAGAGAAACGAAGACTAACCCAAAAGGATTCTTTCAGGTATACAGAAGTAAGATCAGGGACAAGATAGGCCCACTCAAAAGTTCCTCGGGTCAGCTCACTGACAGTGATAAGGAAATGTGTAGAATTTTTAACACATACTTCCTCTCAGTTTTTACACAGGAGGATACCAGCGATATTCCAGTAATGATAAATTATGTAGAACAGGACGATAATAAACTGTGTACTATTAGGGTCACAAGTGACATGGTCCTTAGGCAAATAGATAAATTAAAACCTAACAAATCCCCAGGCCCTGATGAACTGTATGCAAGGGTTCTAAAGGAATGTAAAGAGGAGCTTAGCACACCTTTGGCTAATCTTTTCAACATATCACTACAAACTGGCATGGTGCCAGATAAGTGGAAAATGGCAAATGTGATACCTATTTTCAAAACAGGTGACAGGTCCTTAGCTTCGAACTATAGACCAATAAGCCTAACCTCCATAGTGGGAAAATTTATGGAATCAATAATTGCCGAGGCAGTTCGTAGCCACCTTGAAAAGCATAAATTAATCAACGAATCTCAGCATGGTTTTACAAAGGGGCGTTCCTGCCTTACGAATTTATTAACTTTTTTCACTAAGGTATTTGAGGAGGTAGATCATGGTAATGAATATGATATTGTGTATATGGACTTCAGTAAGGCTTTTGACAGGGTCCCACATCAGAGACTATTGAGGAAAATTAAAGCACATGGAATAGGAGGAGAAATTTTTTCCTGGATAGAGGCATGGTTGACAAATAGGCAGCAGAGAGTTTGCATAAATGGGGAGAAATCAGAGTGGGGAAGTGTCACGAGCGGTGTTCCACAGGGGTCAGTGTTGGGCCCCCTGCTGTTCACAATCTACATAAACGACATAGATGAGGGCATAAAGAGCGACATCGGCAAGTTTGCCGATGACACCAAAATAGGCCGTCGAATTCATTCTGACGAGGACATTCGAGCACTCCAGGAAGATTTGAATAGACTGATGCAGTGGTCGGAGAAGTGGCAGATGCAGTTTAATATAGACAAATGCAAAGTTCTAAATGTTGGACAGGACAATAACCATGCCACATATAAACTAAATAATGTAGATCTTAATATTACGGATTGCGAAAAAGATTTAGGAGTTCTGGTTAGCAGTAATCTGAAACCAAGACAACAGTGCATAAGTGTTCGCAATAAAGCTAATAGAATCCTTGGCTTCATATCAAGAAGCATAAATAATAGGAGTCCTCAGGTTGTTCTTCAACTCTATACATCCTTGGTTAGGCCTCATTTAGATTATGCTGCACAGTTTTGGTCACCTTATTACAGAATGGATATAAATTCTCTGGAAAATGTACAAAGGAGGATGACAAAGTTGATCCCATGTATCAGAAACCTTCCCTATGAGGATAGACTAAGGGCCCTGAATCTGCACTCTCTAGAAAGACGTAGAATTAGGGGGGATATGATTGAGGTGTATAAATGGAAGACAGGAATAAATAAAGGGGATGTAAATAGTGTGCTGAAAATATCTAACCTAGACAGGACTCGCAGCAATGGTTTTAAGTTGGAAAAATTCAGATTCAGGAAGGATATAGGAAAGTACTGGTTTGGTAATAGAGTTGTGGAGGAGTGGAACAAACTCCCAAGTACCGTTATAGAGGCCAGAACGTTGTGTAGCTTTAAAAATAGGTTGGATAAATACATGAGTGGATGTGGGTGGGTGTGAGTTAGACCTGATAGCTTGTGCTACCAGGTCGGTTGCCGTGTTCCTCCCTTAAGTCAATGTGACCTGACCTGACTAGGTTGGGTGCATTGGCTTAAGCCGGTAGGAGACTTGGACCTGCCTCGAATGGGCCAGTAGGCCTTCTGCAGTGTTCCTTCGTTCTTATGTTCTTATGTTCTTAACAGTCTGACAGACCAGGTTTTGAACCACGAGCGATCTGTTCTCAGACTCCCTGGTCCCCCTCCCTCCTGACAAACCATATTTCTCCCCCACCCCATCCACAGTCCCATCCCCACCTACACACCTCACCCCTTCCCCAGCCCTTCGTGTGGCAGTAGGTTTATCATTAGGGAAAGAGGGGCAGGGGTAGGGGCAGGGGGAGGGCCATAGGGGCAGGGAGAGGAGCAGGGGAGGGGCAGGGGGAGGGGGATAGAGAGGAGAGAAGGGGTGATCGTCTATGCATGAGGTGGGAATCTGGAAGGCTCATGCCATCTGTGTTCTGGTGGCTGGTGCAGTAAACCCCTCCTCCCCTCCACTCGTCCCCTCCCCTCCACTCGTCCCCTCCCCTCCACTCGTCCCCTCCCCTCAACATGTCCACCCCTCCCCTCCACTGTCCTCAGTCCTCCTCTACCTCCGACTCTCCCTCACTATTGCATACCAAACAACCACTGTGAAAAAAACAGTGAACTTGCAAGCGCTTTATCGTGATTTCTCACATTATCAAGAAACTCTTCATTAATAATAATGCGAGAAATCACGAGAAAGCGCAATGGTTGTTTTGCATATAGTGATATCACCTGTTTACTGTGATCTTACTGCACACTATCGCATGTGTAACACTATATTCTTACAGTGTCAGAAGGATGAAAGTCAGTGTGTCGTGCATGGAAAAATCCACAACTCTCCACACTTTAGACGTTTTGGTTCATCTTGAAGGATTACAAAGTCAAAACCGAGCAAGAAACATCGAGAGAAAACCCAGATATGTCACGTGAAGAGGCGAGGAGAAAATAAGAAGAGAGACCAGGTGAGTAGTGGGAAGAGTAAATTAACTGAGAGAGATGGTTCCTCTCCTCCAGCCTCACACGTCCCTCAAGGGATGACAGAGAGGAGAGGTTCGCCTGCCAGCAGTTGTAGGTATAATGTTTATCAGGAAACAGGACAAGTGTTTCCTGACGCGGGTCTTAGTTATATGATGACACACAACTGGAGCTTTTGGTCATCTGAGCGCGGACTTTCGCTGCCATACCGGTCCACCTCTTCAAAAATCATGGTTTAGTGTGAATAGGAATTCAGATTACAAGTTGGGTGAGGGAAATTCTTCCCACCTTCTCGCTGGGTTCTGACTTGTGAGGCGCTTAAGGTCCCCTGTCTTCTATTATCATGCTTATTTTTCCCCTATAATATACACCACAGCACCGTATCATCCTTTGCGGATGATACTAGGATCTGCATGAGGCTGTCATCTGCTGAGGACGCGGTTAACCTCCAAGAAGATATAAACAAAGTTTTCCAGTGGGCAACGGTAAACAATATGATGTTCAATGAGGACAAATTCCAACTACTCCGTTATGGAAAACTGGAGGAGATAATAACTAGAACAGAGTATACTACTGACTCCGGCCATACAATAGAGCGGAAAAATAATGTAAGGGACCTGGGAGTAGTAATGTCTGAGGATCTCACTTTCAAGGATCACAACAGTGCCACGATCGCACGTGCAAAGAAAATGATAGGATGGATAATGAGAACTTTCAAAACGAGAGATGCCAAGCCCATGATGATCCTTTTCAAATCACTTGTTCTCTCTAGGCTGGAATACTGCTGTACATTAACATCTCCATTCAAAGCAGGTGAAATCGCAGATCTAGAGAGTGTACAGAGATCCTTTACTGCACGTATAAGTTCTGTCAAGCACCTAAACTACTGGGAACGCTTGGAAGCACTTGACTTGTACTAGTTGGAACGCAGGAGGGAGAGATATATCATAATCTACACTTGGAAAATCTTGGAAGGAATGGTCCCAAATCTGCACACAGAAATCACTCCCTACGAAAGTAAAAGACTGGGCAGGCGATGCAAAATGCCCCCAATAAAAAGTAGGGGCGCCATTGGTACACTAAGAGAAAACACCATAAGTGTCCGGGGCCCAAAACTGTTCAACAGCCTCCCATCAAGCATTAGGGGAATTGCCAATAAACCCCTGGCTGCCTTCAAGAGAGAGCTGGACAGATACCTAAAGTCAGTGCCGGATCAGCCGGGCTGTGGCTCGTACGTTGGACTGCGTGCGGCCAGCAGTAACAGCCTAGTTGATCAGGCCCTGATCCATCGGGAGGCCTGGTCATGGACCGGGCCGCGGGGGCGTTGATCCCCGGAATAACCTCCAGGTACCCTGTCCACAATTACTATCGCATTTCCTTTGTCTGTTTCGTAAGGTGAAGTCCAGGATCTGTCCTTAATTCATGGTATAACTTAACAAGTCTTTGATGACAACTGTGCTGGAGAGGTCTGAGCTTTGCTCTCCAACACAATCATCATCAAAGACTTGTTAAGTTATACCATGAATTAAGGACAGATCCTGGACTTCACCTTACGAAACAGATAAAGGAAATGCGATAGTAATTATGGACAGGGTACATTATAGGGGAAAAATATCATATTATTAGAAGTCAGGGGAACTGACGTGACCTTTAAGACTGACGCCTCACTCTCCTATGTCCGGGTTATTTGTGTACTGTTCCAGTCACGGTGTTGTGCTGAATTAGGAAATCGCAGAAACACGATTGCAAACAAATCATGTTTCGACTGCTGGAGAAATGTAGTGTGTGGTGAAGAAATGTAGTGTGTGATGGAGAAATGTAGCGTGTGGTGAAGAAATGTAGTGTGTGGTGGAGAAATGTAGTGTGTGATGGAGAAATGTAGCGTGTGGTGAAGAAATGTAGTGTGTGGTGGAGAAATGTAGTGTGTGATGGAGAAATGTAGCGTGTGGTGGATAAATGTAGTGTGTGATGGAGAAATGTAGTGTGTGGTGAAGAAATGTAGTGTGTGATGGAGAAATGTAGTGTGTGATGGAGAAATGTAGTGTGTGGTGAAGAAATGTAGTGTGTGATGGAGAAATGTAGCGTGTGGTGAAGAAATGTAGTGTGTGGTGGAGAAATGTAGTGTGTGATGGAGAAATGTAGCGTGTGGTGGATAAATGTAGCGTGTGGTGAAGAAATGTAGTGTGTGGTGGAGAAATGTAGTGTGTGATGGAGAAATGTAGCGTGTGGTGAAGAAATGTAGTGTGTGGTGGAGAAATGTAGTGTGTGATGGAGAAATGTAGCGTGTGGTGGATAAATGTAGCGTGTGGTGAAGAAATGTAGTGTGTGGTGGAGAAATGTAGTGTGTGATGGAGAAATGTAGCGTGTGGTGAAGAAATGTAGTGTGTGGTGGAGAAATGTAGTGTGTGATGGAGAAATGTAGCGTGTGGTGGATAAATGTAGCGTGTGGTGAAGAAATGTAGTGTGTGGTGGAGAAATGTAGTGTGTGATGGAGAAATGTAGTGTGTGGTGGATAAATGTAGCGTGTGGTGGAGAAATGTAGCGTGTGGTGGAGAAATGTAGTGTGTGATGGAGAAATGTAGCGTGTGGTGAAGAAATGTAGTGTGTGGTGGAGAAATGTAGTGTGTGATGGAGAAATGTAGCGTGTGGTGAAGAAATGTAGTGAGTGGTGGAGAAATGTAGCGTGTGATGGAGAAATGTAGTGTGTGGTGGAGAAATGTAGTGTGTGATGGAGAAATGTAGTGTGTGATGGAGAAATGTAGTGTGTGGTGGAGAAATGTAGCGTGTGGTGGAGAAATGTAGTGTGTGGTGGAGAAATGTAGTGTGTGATGGAGAAATGTAGCGTGTGGTGAAGAAATGTAGTGTGTGGTGGAGAAATGTAGTGTGTGATGGAGAAATGTAGTGTGTGATGGAGAAATGTAGTGTGTGATGGAGAAATGTAGTGTGTGATGGAGAAATGTAGCGTGTGGTGGAGAAATGTAGCGTGTGGTGGAGAAATGTAGTGTGTGATGGAGAAATGTAGTGTGTGATGGAGAAATGTAGTGTGTGATGGAGAAATGTAGCGTGTGGTGGATAAATGTAGCGTGTGGTGGAGAAATGTAGTGTGTGATGGAGAAATGTAGCGTGTGGTGGATAAATGTAGCGTGTGGTGGAGAAATGTAGTGTGTGATGGAGAAATGTAGTGTGTGATGGAGAAATGTAGTGTGTGATGGAGAAATGTAGCGTGTGGTGGATAAATGTAGCGTGTGGTGGAGAAATGTAGCGTGTGCTGGAGAAATGTAGTGTGTGGTGGAGAAATGTAGCGTGTGGTGAAGAAATGTAGTGTGTGGTGGAGAAATGTAGTGTGTGATGGAGAAATGTAGTGTGTGGTGGAGAAATGTAGTGTGTGATGGAGAAATGTAGTGTGTGATGGAGAAATGTAGTGTGGGGTGGAGAAATGTAGCGTGTAGTGGAGAAATGTAGCGTGTGGTGGAGAAATGTAGTGTGTGATGGAGAAATGTAGCGTGTGGTGGAGAAATGTAGCGTGTGGTGGAGAAATGTAGTGTGTGATGGAGAAATGTAGTGTGTGGTGGAGAAATGTAGTGTGTGATGGAGAAATGTAGTGTGTGATGGAGAAATGTAGTGTGTGGTGGATAAATGTAATGTGTGGTGGAGAAATGTAGTGTGTGATGGAGAAATGTAGTGTGTGATGGAGAAATGTAGTGTGTGATGGAGAAATGTAGTGAGTGGTGGATAAATGTAATGTGTGGTGGAGAAATGTAGCGTGTGGTGAAGAAATGTAGTGTGTGGTGGAGAAATGTAGCGTGTGGTGAAGAAATGTAATGTGTGGTGGAGAAATGTAGCGTGTGGTGAAGAAATGTAGTGTGTGGTGGAGAAATGTAGTGTGTGATGGAGAAATGTAGCGTGTGGTGAAGAAATGTAGTGTGTGGTGGAGAAATGTAGTGTGTGATGGAGAAATGTAGCGTGTGGTGAAGAAATGTAGTGTGTGGTGGAGAAATGTAGTGTGTGGTGGAGAAATGTAGCGTGTGATGGAGAAATGTAGTGTGTGATGGAGAAATGTAGTGTGATGGAGAAATGTAGTGTGTGATGGAGAAATGTAGTGTGTGATGGAGAAATGTAGTGTGTGATGGAGAAATGTAGCGTGTGGTGGATAAATGTAATGTGTGATGGAGAAATGTAGTGTGTGATGGAGAAATGTAGTGTGTGATGGAGAAATGTAGTGTGTGATGGAGAAATGTAGTGTGATGGAGAAATGTAGTGTGTGATGGAAAAATGTAGTGTGTGGTGGAGAAATGTAGTGTGTGGTGGAGAAATGTAGCGTGTGGTGGAGAAATGTAGTGTGTGATGGAGAAATGTAGTGTGTGATGGAGAAATGTAGTGTGTGGTGGAGAAATGTAGCGTGTGGTGGAGAAATGTAGTGTGTGATGGAGAAATGTAGTGTGTGATGGAGAAATGTAGTGTGTGATGGAGAAATGTAGTGTGTGGTGGAGAAATGTAGCGTGTGGTGGAGAAATGTAGTGTGTGATGGAGAAATGTAGTGTGTGATGGAGAAATGTAGTGTGATGGAGAAATGTAGTGTGTGATGGAAAAATGTAGTGTGTGGTGGAGAAATGTAGTGTGTGGTGGAGAAATGTAGTGTGTGATGGAGAAATGTAGTGTGATGGAGAAATGTAGTGTGTGATGGAAAAATGTAGTGTGTGGTGGAGAAATGTAGTGTGTGATGGAGAAATGTAGCGTGTGGTGGAGAAATGTAGCGTGTGGTGGAGAAATGTAGTGTGTGATGGAGAAATGTAGTGTGTGGTGGATAAATGTAGTGTGTGGTGGAGAAATGTAGTGTGTGGTGGATAAATGTAGTGTGTGGTGGAGAAATGTAGTGTGTGATGGAGAAATGTAGTGTGTGGTGGATAAATGTAGTGTGTGGTGGAGAAATGTAGTGTGTGGTGGATAAATGTAATGTGTGGTGGAGAAATGTAGTGTGTGATGGAGAAATGTAGTGTGTGATGGAGAAATGTAGTGTGTGATGGAGAAATGTAGTGAGTGGTGGATAAATGTAATGTGTGGTGGAGAAATGTAGCGTGTGGTGAAGAAATGTAGTGTGTGGTGGAGAAATGTAGCGTGTGGTGAAGAAATGTAATGTGTGGTGGAGAAATGTAGCGTGTGGTGAAGAAATGTAGTGTGTGGTGGAGAAATGTAGTGTGTGATGGAGAAATGTAGCGTGTGGTGAAGAAATGTAGTGTGTGGTGCAGAAATGTAGTGTGTGATGGAGAAATGTAGCGTGTGGTGAAGAAATGTAGTGTGTGGTGGAGAAATGTAGTGTGTGGTGGAGAAATGTAGCGTGTGATGGAGAAATGTAGTGTGTGATGGAGAAATGTAGTGTGATGGAGAAATGTAGTGTGTGATGGAGAAATGTAGTGTGTGATGGAGAAATGTAGTGTGTGATGGAGAAATGTAGCGTGTGGTGGATAAATGTAATGTGTGATGGAGAAATGTAGTGTGTGATGGAGAAATGTAGTGTGTGATGGAGAAATGTAGTGTGTGATGGAGAAATGTAGTGTGATGGAGAAATGTAGTGTGTGATGGAAAAATGTAGTGTGTGGTGGAGAAATGTAGTGTGTGGTGGAGAAATGTAGCGTGTGGTGGAGAAATGTAGTGTGTGATGGAGAAATGTAGTGTGTGATGGAGAAATGTAGTGTGTGGTGGAGAAATGTAGCGTGTGGTGGAGAAATGTAGTGTGTGATGGAGAAATGTAGTGTGTGATGGAGAAATGTAGTGTGTGATGGAGAAATGTAGTGTGTGGTGGAGAAATGTAGCGTGTGGTGGAGAAATGTAGTGTGTGATGGAGAAATGTAGTGTGTGATGGAGAAATGTAGTGTGATGGAGAAATGTAGTGTGTGATGGAAAAATGTAGTGTGTGGTGGAGAAATGTAGTGTGTGGTGGAGAAATGTAGTGTGTGATGGAGAAATGTAGTGTGATGGAGAAATGTAGTGTGTGATGGAAAAATGTAGTGTGTGGTGGAGAAATGTAGTGTGTGATGGAGAAATGTAGCGTGTGGTGGAGAAATATAGCGTGTGGTGGAGAAATGTAGTGTGTGATGGAGAAATGTAGTGTGTGGTGGATAAATGTAGTGTGTGGTGGAGAAATGTAGTGTGTGGTGGATAAATGTAGTGTGTGGTGGAGAAATGTAGTGTGTGATGGAGAAATGTAGTGTGTGGTGGATAAATGTAGTGTGTGGTGGAGAAATGTAGTGTGTGGTGGATAAATGTAGTGTGTGGTGGATAAATGTAGTGTGTGGTGGAGAAATGTAGTGTGTGGTGGAGAAATGTAGTGTGTGATGGAGAAATGTAGTGTGATGGAGAAATGTAGTGTGTGGTGGATAAATGTAGTGTGTGGTGGAGAAATGTAGTGTGTGGTGGAGAAATGTAGTGTGTGATGGAAAAATGTAGTGTGTGGTGGAGAAATGTAGTGTGTGGTGAAGAAATGTAGTGTGTGATGGAGAAATGTAGTGTGATGGAGAAATGTAGTGTGTGGTGGATAAATGTAATGTGTGATGGAGAAATGTAGTGTGTGATGGAGAAATGTAGTGTGTGATGGAGAAATGTAGTGTGTGATGGAGAAATGTAGTGTGTGATGGAAAAATGTAGTGTGTGGTGGAGAAATGTAGTGTGTGATGGAAAAATGTAGTGTGTGATGGAGAAATGTAGTGTGTGATGGAGAAATGTAGTGTGTGATGGAAAAATGTAGTGTGTGATGGAGAAATGTAGTGTGTGATGGAAAAATGTAGTGTGTGATGGAGAAATGTAGTGTGTGATGGAGAAATGTAGTGTGTGATGGAGAAATGTAGTGTGATGGAGAAATGTAGTGTGTGATGGAAAAATGTAGTGTGTGGTGGAGAAATGTAGTGTGTGATGGAGAAATGTAGTGTGTGATGGAGAAATGTAGTGTGTGATGGAGAAATGTAGTGTGATGGAGAAATGTAGTGTGTGATGGAAAAATGTAGTGTGTGGTGGAGAAATGTAGTGTGTGGTGGAGAAATGTAGTGTGTGATGGAGAAATGTAGTGTGATGGAGAAATGTTGTGTGTGATGGAGAAATGTAGTGTGTGATGGAGAAATGTAGTGTGTGATGGAAAAATGTAGTGTGTGGTGGAGAAATGTAGTGTGTGGTGGAGAAATGTAGTGTGTGGTGGAGAAATGTAGTGTGTGGTGGAGAAATGTAGTGTGTGGTGGAGAAATGTAGTGTGTGGTGGAGAAATGTAGTGTGTGGTGGAGAAATGTAGTGTGTGGTGGAGAAATGTAGTGTGTGGTGGAGAAATGTAGTGTGTGGTGGAGAAATGTAGTGTGATGGAGAAATCTAGTGTGTGATGGAAAAATGTAGTGTGTGGTGGAGAAATGTAGTGTGTGGTGGAGAAATGTAGTGTGTGGTGGAGAAATGTAGTGTGTGGTGAAGAAATGTAGTGTGTGGTGGAGAAATGTAGTGTGTGGTGGAGAAATGTAGTGTGTGGTGGAGAAATGTAGTGTGTGGTGGAGAAATGTAGTGTGTGGTGGAGAAATGTAGTGTGTGGTGGAGAAATGTAGTGTGTGGTGGAGAAATGTAGTGTGATGGAGAAATCTAGTGTGTGATGGAAAAATGTAGTGTGTGGTGGAGAAATGTAGTGTGTGGTGGAGAAATGTAGTGTGTGGTGGAGAAATGTAGTGTGTGGTGAAGAAATGTAGTGTGTGGTGGAGAAATGTAGTGTGTGGTGGAGAAATGTAGTGTGTGGTGGAGAAATGTAGTGTGTGGTGAAGAAATGTAGTGTGTGGTGGAGAAATGTAGTGTGTGGTGGAGAAATGTAGTGTGTGATTGGTAAAAGACGCTATCGAGGCCTGGTCTCAGACCGAGCCGGGGGGGCGCTGACCCCCAAAACACTCGCCAGGTATCATAATAAGAAAAGTTTGCAAAGATAAGCGGTTGACAACTGCTGAAGGATATTCAATACCTTTGTTACGTAAGAATATTCGTCTTGAATCCTAATCTAAAACGAAATCAGATATAGTCGTTCCAGGGGACCGTTCTATGACCTTGTTACCTGGAGGGTGATTCTAGGGTCAACTTCCTTTCCCCGGAGGCTGATCCCAGACCAGGTCTACCTGATGGATGGCCTGGTCAACCAGGCTGTTGGTGCTAGCCGCAAGCAGTCCATGGTATGCACCACAGCCCGGCTGATACGGAACTAACTTTGAGGAACTTAATCACGTTACATCTTGAAGACAGCCAAGGATCTGTTGGTAACTCCTTATGCACGAAGAGAGGCTGTTGAAAAGTCTTGGTTTAAGCTTTCCTGATATAAAAAACTAAGTGAATAGTGAATGTAAGTATTAGTTTATAAGATTTACTTCTTATTTTACGTCTTCACGAGTGAAAGAAGAGAACTACTAATACTGCCAGAGTGCAAAACATTTAACAAGCTTCCGTTTCACACGTATATAAAACGCTAGTATCTCCGTGGGTGATTGTTGTCTATCAGTACTCTGGGGAATTTAAGCAAACGTCAAGCTAACATTTCATTTTATAGTGATATCAAGATTACAAACACCACAGCCGGGATGATCAGGAACAGCTTGCAGGAACTGATACCAACTGGTGGCACAACTGGAAAGGTACTTGATGATGCACTTCTGCTTTTGAATGAGAATATATCGAATACTTCTTCCAAGGAATCATTCCAGTGTGCAGATTTAGAACCACTTGCTCCACTGTTTTCCACGGTGTGAACTGCTATGTTTTCCCCTCCTGTGTTCTTGAACACTGGGGTTAAGTGCTCTAATCATATTTTTAAAGGGGTGGAGGGGTAAGCCAGTGGAAGGCCTCGGTCAGATGACCAAAAGCTCCAGCTGTGAGTCATCATATGACTAAGATCCGCATCATGATACAATTTTCTTCTTTCCTGACAAACCTTACCTAACCTAACCTAACCTCACCTAACGTAACTTAACCAAACCTAACTTAGCCTAACCAGGGTTACTGTTTGACACGAGTCACCAACATAACTGCAGGCAGTGTGAGGTGCATAATTTATAAGGTTTTGCTTATAAACTATGATTATAAAATGCATGTGCCATCACATGCATTTATTTAGGTGCAACAGAAAACGTGCCATCATGTGCATTTGTTTGGGTGCCATAAAAACAACGTGTACCTCTGTGACTGTGTACAACAGGTCTGTCAGCAACCCTTCTCGCTGCTCCATCCCATCCTCCAGTCCTGCCTCATCCCATCCTCCAGTCCTGCCTCATGCCATCCTCCAGTCCTGCCTCATGCCATCCTCCAGTCCTGCCTCATGCCATCCTCCAGTCCTGCCTCATGCCATCCTCCAGTCCTGCCTCATCCCATCCTCCAGTCCTGCCTCATGCCATCCTCCAGTCCTGCCTCATGCCATCCTCCAGTCCTGCCTCATGCCATCCTCCAGTCCTGCCTCATGCCATCCTCCAGTCCTGCCTCATGCCATCCTCCAGTCCTGCCTCATCCCATCCTCCAGTCCTGCCTCATGCCATCCTCCAGTCCTCCCTCATGCCATCCTCCAGTCCTGCCTCATGCCATCCTCCAGTCCTGCCTCATCCCATCCTCCAGTCCTGCTTCATGCCATCCTCCAGTCCTGCCTCATGCCATCCTCCAGTCCTGCCTCATCCCATCCTCCAGTTCTGCCTCATGCCATCCTCCAGTCCTGCCTCATGCCATCCTCCAGTCCTGCCTCATCACATCCTCCAGTCCTGCCTCATGCCATCCTCCAGTCCTGCTTCATGCCATCCTCCAGTCCTGCCTCATGCCATCCTCCAGTCCTGCCTCATGCCATCCTCCAGTCCTGCCTCATGCCATCCTCCAGTCCTGCCTCATGCCATCCTCCAGTCCTGCCTCATCCCATCCTCCAGTCCTGCTTCATGCCATCCTCCAGTCCTGCCTCATGCCATCCTCCAGTCCTGCCTCATCCCATCCTCCAGTTCTGCCTCATGCCATCCTCCAGTCCTGCCTCATGCCATCCTCCAGTCCTGCTTAATCCCATCCTCCAGTCCTGCCTCATGCCATCCTCCAGTCCTGCTTCATGCCATCCTCCAGTCCTGCCTCATGCCATCCTCCAGTCCTGCCTCATGCCATCCTCCAGTCCTGCTTCATGCCATCCTCCAGTCCTGCCTCATGCCATCCTCCAGTCCTGCCTCATCCCGTCCTCCAGTCCTGCCTCATGCCATCCTCCAGTCCTGCCTCATCCCATCCTCAAGTCCTGCCTCATCCCATCCTCCAGTCCTGCCTCATGCCATCCTCCAGTCCTGCCTCATGCCATCCTCCAGTCCTGCTTCATGCCATCCTCCAGTCCTGCCTCATGCCATCCTCCAGTCCTGCCTCATCCCGTCCTCCAGTCCTGCCTCATGCCATCCTCCAGTCCTGCCTCATCCCATCCTCAAGTCCTGCTTCATCCCATCATCCAGTCCTGCCTCATGCCATCCTCCAGTCCTGCCTCATGCCATCCTCCAGTCGTGCCTCATGCCATCCTCCAGTCCTGCCTCATCCCATCCTCCAGTCTTGCCTCATCCCATCCTCCAGTCCTGCCTCATGCCATCCTCCAGTCCTGCCTCATGCCATCCTCCAGTCCTGCCTCATCCCATCCTCCAGTCCTGCCTCATGCCATCCTCCAGTCCTGCCTCATGCCATCCTCCAGTCCTGCCTCATGCCATCCTCCAGCCCTGCTTCATCCCATCCTCCAGTCCTGCCTCATGCCATCCTCCAGTCCTGCCTCATGCCATCCTCCAGTCGTGCCTCATGCCATCCTCCAGTCGTGCCTCATGCCATCCTCCAGTCCTGCCTCATCCCATCATCCAGTCCTGCCTCATCCCATCCTCCAGTCCTGCCTCATCCCATCCTCCAGTCCTGCCTCATGCCATCCTCCAGTTCTGCCTCATGCCATCCTCCAGTCCTGCCTCATCCCATCCTCCAGTCCTGCCTCATGCCATCCTCCAGTCCTGCCTCATGCCATCCTCCAGTCCTGCCTCATGCCATCCTCCAGTCCTGCCTCATCCCATCCTCCAGTCCTGCCTCATCCCATCATCCAGTCCTGAATCATCCCATCCTCCAGTCCTGCCTCATGCCATCCTCCAGTCCTGCCTCATCCCATCTTCAAGTCCTGCCTCATCCCATCCTCCAGTCCTGCCTCGTGCCATCCTCCAGTCCTGCCTCATGCCATCCTCCAGTCCTGCCTCATGCCATCCTCCAGTCCTGCCTCATGCCATCCTCCAGTCCTGCCTCATGCCATCGTCCAGTCCTGCCTCATGCCATCCTCCAGTCCTGCCTCATGCCATCCTCCAGTACTGCCTCATGCCATCCTCCAGTCCTGCCTCATCCCATCCTCCAGTCCTGCCTCATGCCATCCTCCAGTCCTGCCTCATGCCATCCTCCAGTCCTGCCTCATCCCATCCTCCAGTCGTGTCTCATGCCATCCTCCAGTCCTGCCTCATCCCATCCTCCAGTCCTGCCTCATCCCATCCTCCAGTCCTGCCTCATGCCATCCTCCAGTCCTGCCTCATCCCATCCTCCAGTCCTGCCTCATCCCATCCTCCAGTCCTGAATCATTCCATCCTCCAGTCCTGCCTCAACCCATCCTCCAGTCCTGCCTCATGCCATCCTCCAGTCCTGCCTCATGCCATCCTCCAGTCCTACCTCATCCCATCCTCCAGTCCTGCCTCATCCCATCCTCCAGTCCTGCCTCATCCCATCCTCCAGTCCTGAATCATTCCATCCTCCAGTCCTGCCTCAACCCATCCTCCAGTCCTGCCTCATGCCATCCTCCAGTCCTGCCTCATCCCATCCTCCAGTCCTGCCTCATCCCATCCTCCAGTCCTGAATCATTCCATCCTCCAGTCTTGCCTCAACCCATCCACCAGTCCTGCCTCATGCCATCCTCCAGTCCTGCCTCATGCCATCCTACAGTCCTGCCTCATCCCATCCTCCAGTCCTGCCTCAAGCCATCCTCCAGTCCTGCCTCATGCCATCCACCAGTCCTGCCTCATCCCATCCTCCAGTCCTGCTTCATGCCATCCTCCAGTCCTGCCTCATCCCATCCTCCAGTCCTGCCTCATCCCATCCTCCAGTCCTGCCTCATCCCACCCTCCAGTCCTGCCTCATCCCATCCTCCAGTCCTGCCTCATCCCATCCTCCAGTCCTGCCTCATGCCATCCCTCAGTCCTGCCTCATGCCATCCTCCAGTCCTGCCTCATGCCATCCTCCAGTCCTACCTCATACCATCCTCCAATCCTGCCTCATGCCATCCTCCAGGCCTGCCTCATGCCATCCTCCAGTCCTGCCTCATCCCATCCTCCAGTCCTGCCTCATGCCATCCTCCAGTCCTGCCTCATGCCATCCTCCAGTCCTGCCTCATGCCATCCTCCAGTCGTGCCTCATGCCATCCTCCAGTCCTGCCTCATGCCATCCTCCAGTCCTGTCTCATGCCATCCTCCAGTCCTGCCTCATGCCATCCTCCAGTCGTGCCTCATGCCATCCTCCAGTCCTGCCTCATGCCATCCTCCAGTCCTGCCTCATCCCATCCTCCAGTCCTGTCTCATGCCATCCTCCAGTCCTGCCTCATGCCATCCTCCAGTCCTGCCTCTTGCCATCCTCCAGTTTTGCCTCATGCCATCCTCCAGTCGTGCCTCATGCCATCCTCCAGTCGTGCCTCATGCCATCCTCCAGTCGTGCCTCATGCCATCCTCCAGTCGTGCCTCATGCCATCCTCCAGTCGTGCCTCATGCCATCCTCCAGTCCTGCCTCTTGCCATCCTCCAGTCGTGCCTCATGCCATCCTCCAGTCCTGCCTCATGCCATCCTCCAGTCCTGCCTCATCCCATCCTCCAGTCCTGTCTCATGCCATCCTCCAGTCCTGCCTCATGCCATCCTCCAGTCGTGCCTCATGCCATCCTCCAGTCGTGCCTCATCCCATCCTCCAGTCCTGCCTCATGCCATCCTCCAGTCCTGCCTCATGCCATCCTCCAGTCTTGCCTCATGCCATCCTCCAGTCCTGCCTCATGCCATCCTCCAGTCCTGCCTCATGCCATCCTCCAGTCCTGCCTCATCCCATCCTCCAGTCCTGCCTCATGCCATCCTCCAGTCCTGCCTCATCCCATCTTCCAGTCCTGCCTCATCCCATCCTCCAGTCCTGCCTCGTGCCATCCTCCAGTCCTGCCTCATGCCATCCTCCAGTCCTGCCTCATGCCATCCTCCAGTCGTGCCTCATGCCATCCTCCAGTCCTGCCTCATGCCATCGTCCAGTCCTGCCTCATGCCATCCTCCAGTCCTGCCTCATGCCATCCTCCAGTACTGCCTCATGCCATCCTCCAGTCCTGCCTCATCCCATCCTCCAGTCCTGCCTCATGCCATCCTCCAGTCCTGCCTCATGCCATCCTCCAGTCCTGCCTCATCCCATCCTCCAGTCGTGTCTCATGCCATCCTCCAGTCCTGCCTCATGCCATCCTCCAGTCCTGCCTCATCCCATCCTCCAGTCCTGCCTCATGCCATCCTCCAGTCCTGCCTCATCCCATCCTCCAGTCCTGCCTCATCCCATCCTCCAGTCCTGAATCATTCCATCCTCCAGTCCTGCCTCAACCCATCCTCCAGTCCTGCCTCATGCCATCCTACAGTCCTGCCTCATCCCATCCTCCAGTCCTGCCTCAAGCCATCCTCCAGTCCTGCCTCATGCCATCCACCAGTCCTGCCTCATCCCATCCTCCAGTCCTGCTTCATGCCATCCTCCAGTCCTGCCTCATCCCATCCTCCAGTCCTGCCTCATCCCATCCTCCAGTCCTGCCTCATCGCACCCTCCAGTCCTGCCTCATCCCATCCTCCAGTCCTGCCTCATCCCATCCTCCAGTCCTGCCTCATGCCATCCCTCAGGCCTGCCTCATGCCATCCTCCAGTCCTGCCTCATGCCATCCTCCAGGCCTGCCTCATGCCATCCTCCAGTCCTGCCTCATCCCATCCTCCAGTCCTGCCTCATGTCATCCTCCAGTCCTGCCTCATGCCATCCTCCAGTCCTGCCTCATGCCATCCTCCAGTCGTGCCTCATGCCATCCTCCAGTCCTGCCTCTTGCCATCCTCCAGTCCTGCCTCATGCCATCCTCCAGTCCTGCCTCATGCCATCCTCCAGTCCTGCCTCATGCCATCCTTCAGTCCTGCCTCATCCCATCCTCCAGTCCTGTCTCATGCCATCCTCCAGTCCTGCCTCATGCCATCCTCCAGTCGTGCCTCATCCCATCCTCCAGTCCTGCCTCATGCCATCCTCCAGTCCTGCCTCATGCCATCCTCCAGTCTTGCCTCATGCCATCCTCCAGTCCTGCCTCATGCCATCCTCCAGTCGTGCCTCATGCCATCCTCCAGTCGTGCCTCATGCCATTCTCCAGTCCTGCCTCATGCCATCCTCCAGTCCTGCCTCATCCCATCCTCCAGTCCTGCCTCATGCCATCCTCCAGTCCTGCCTCATGCCATCCTCCAGTCCTGCCTCATGCCATCCTCCAGTCCTGCCTCATCCCATCCTCCAGTCCTGCCTCATGCCATCCTCCAGTCCTGCCTCATCCCATCCTCCAGTCCTGCCTCATCCCATCCTCCAGTCCTGCCTCATGCCATCCTCCAGTCCTGCCTCATGCCATCCTCCAGTCGTGCGTCATGCCATCCTCCAGTCCTGCCTCATGCCATCCTCCAGTCCTGCCTCATGCCATCCTCCAGTCCTTCCTCATCCTATCCTCCAGTCCTGCCTCATGCCATCCTCCAGTCCTGCCTCATGCCATCCTCCAATCCTGCCTTATGCCATCCTCCAGTCGTGCCTCATGCCATCCTCCAGTCCTGCCTCATGCCATCCTCCAGTCCTGCCTCATCCCATCCTCCAGTTTTGCCTCATGCCATCCTCTAGTCCTGCCTCAAGCCATCCTCCAGTCCTGCCTCATGCCATCCTCCAGTCCTGCCTTATCCCATCCTCCAGTCCTGCCTCATCCCATCCTCCAGTCCTGCCTCATCCCATCCTCCAGTCCTGCCTCATCCCATCCTCCAGTCCTGCCTCATCCCATCCTCCAGTCCTGCCTCATGCCATCCTCTAGTCCTGCCTCATGCCATCCTCCAGTCCTGCCTCATCCCATCCTCCAGTCCTGCCTCATACCATCCTCCAGTCCTGCCTCATGCCATCCTCTAGTCCTGCCTCATGCCATCCTCCAGTCCTGCCTCATGCCATCCTCCAGTCCTGCCTCATGCCATCCTCCAGTCCTGCCTCATCCCATCCTCCAGTCCTGCCTCATGCCATCCTCCAGTCCTCCCTCATGCCATCCTCCAGTCCTGCCTCATGCCATCCTCCAGTCCTGCCTCATCCCATCCTCCAGTCCTGCTTCATGCCATCCTCCAGTCCTGCCTCATGCCATCCTCCAGTCCTGCCTCATCCCATCCTCCAGTCCTGCCTCATGCCATCCTCCAGTCCTGCCTCATGCCATCCTCCAGTCCTGCCTCATCCCATCCTCCAGTCCTGCCTCATGCCATCCTCCAGTCCTGCTTCATGCCATCCTCCAGTCCTGCCTCATGCCATCCTCCAGTCCTGCCTCATGCCATCCTCCAGTCCTGCTTCATGCCATCCTCCAGTCCTGCCTCATGCCATCCTCCAGTCCTGCCTCATGCCATCCTCCAGTCCTGCCTCATCCCATCCTCCAGTCCTGCCTCATCCCATCATCCAGTCCTGAATCATCCCATCCGCCAGTCCTGCCTCATGCCATCCTCCAGTCCTGCCTCATCCCATCTTCCAGTCCTGCCTCATCCCATCCTCCAGTCCTGCCTCGTGCCATCCTCCAGTCCTGCCTCATGCCATCCTCCAGTCCTGCCTCATGCCATCCTCCAGTCCTGCCTCATGCCATCCTCCAGTCCTGCCTCATGCCATCGTCCAGTCCTGCCTCATGCCATCCTCCAGTCCTGCCTCATGCCATCCTCCAGTACTGCCTCATGCCATCCTCCAGTCCTGCCTCATCCCATCCTCCAGTCCTGCCTCATGCCATCCTCCAGTCCTGCCTCATGCCATCCTCCAGTCCTGCCTCATCCCATCCCCCAGTCGTGTCTCATGCCATCCTCCAGTCCTGCCTCATCCCATCCTCCAGTCCTGCCTCATCCCATCCTCCAGTCCTGCCTCATGCCATCCTCCAGTCCTGCCTCATCCCATCCTCCAGTCCTGCCTCATCCCATCCTCCAGTCCTGAATCATTCCATCCTCCAGTCCTGCCTCAACCCATCCTCCACTCCTGCCTCATGCCATCCTCCAGTCCTGCCTCATGCCATCCTCCAGTCCTACCTCATCCCATCCTCCAGTCCTGCCTCATCCCATCCTCCAGTCCTGCCTCATCCCATCCTCCAGTCCTGAATCATTCCATCCTCCAGTCCTGCCTCAACCCATCCTCCAGTCCTGCCTCATGCCATCCTCCAGTCCTGCCTCATCCCATCCTCCAGTCCTGCCTCATCCCATCCTCCAGTCCTGAATCATTCCATCCTCCAGTCCTGCCTCAACCCATCCTCCAGTCCTGCCTCATGCCATCCTCCAGTCCTGCCTCATGCCATCCTACAGTCCTGCCTCATCCCATCCTCCAGTCCTGCCTCAAGCCATCCTCCAGTCCTGCCTCATGCCATCCACCAGTCCTGCCTCATCCCATCCTCCAGTCCTGCTTCATGCCATCCTCCAGTCCTGCCTCATCCCATCCTCCAGTCCTGCCTCATCCCATCCTCCAGTCCTGCCTCATCCCACCCTCCAGTCCTGCCTCATCCCATCCTCCAGTCCTGCCTCATCCCATCCTCCAGTCCTGCCTCATGCCATCCCTCAGTCCTGCCTCATGCCATCCTCCAGTCCTGCCTCATGCCATCCTCCTGTCCTACCTCATACCATCCTCCAATCCTGCCTCATGCCATCCTCCAGGCCTGCCTCATGCCATCCTCCAGTCCTGCCTCATCCCATCCTCCAGTCCTGCCTCATGCCATCCTCCAGTCCTGCCTCATGCCATCCTCCAGTCCTGCCTCATGCCATCCTCCAGTCGTGCCTCATGCCATCCTCCAGTCCTGCCTCATGCCATCCTCCAGTCCTGTCTCATGCCATCCTCCAGTCCTGCCTCATGCCATCCTCCAGTCGTGCCTCATGCCATCCTCCAGTCCTGCCTCATGCCATCCCCCAGTCCTGCCTCATCCCATCCTCCAGTCCTGTCTCATGCCATCCTCCAGTCCTGCCTCATGCCATCCTCCAGTCCTGCCTCATGCCATCCTCCAGTTTTGCCTCATGCCATCCTCCAGTCGTGCCTCATGCCATCCTCCAGTCGTGCCTCATGCCATCCTCCAGTCGTGCCTCATGCCATCCTCCAGTCGTGCCTCATGCCATCCTCCAGTCGTGCCTCATGCCATCCTCCAGTCCTGCCTCTTGCCATCCTCCAGTCCTGCCTCATGCCATCCTCCAGTCCTGCCTCATGCCATCCTCCAGTCCTGCCTCATCCCATCCTCCAGTCCTGTCTCATGCCATCCTCCAGTCCTGCCTCATGCCATCCTCCAGTCGTGCCTCATCCCATCCTCCAGTCGTGCCTCATCCCATCCTCCAGTCCTGCCTCATGCCATCCTCCAGTCCTGCCTCATGCCATCCTCCAGTCTTGCCTCATGCCATCCTCCAGTCCTGCCTCATGCCATCCTCCAGTCCTGCCTCATGCCATCCTCCAGTCCTGCCTCATCCCATCCTCGAGTCCTGCCTCATGCCATCCTCCAGTCCTGCCTCATCCCATCTTCCAGTCCTGCCTCATCCCATCCTCCAGTCCTGCCTCGTGCCATCCTCCAGTCCTGCCTCATGCCATCCTCCAGTCCTGCCTCATGCCATCCTCCAGTCGTGCCTCATGCCATCCTCCAGTCCTGCCTTATGCCATCGTCCAGTCCTGCCTCATGCCATCCTCCAGTCCTGCCTCATGCCATCCTCCAGTACTGCCTCATGCCATCCTCCAGTCCTGCCTCATGCCATCCTCCAGTCCTGCCTCATCCCATCATCCAGTCGTGTCTCATGCCATCCTCCAGTCCTGCCTCATGCCATCCTCCAGTCCTGCCTCATCCCATCCTCCAGTCCTGCCTCATGCCATCCTCCAGTCCTGCCTCATCCCATCCTCCAGTCCTGCCTCATCCCATCCTCCAGTCCTGAATCATTCCATCCTCCAGTCCTGCCTCAACCCATCCTCCAGTCCTGCCTCATGCCATCCTACAGTCCTGCCTCATCCCATCCTCCAGTCCTGCCTCAAGCCATCCTCCAGTCCTGCCTCATGCCATCCACCAGTCCTGCCTCATCCCATCCTCCAGTCCTGCTTCATGCCATCCTCCAGTCCTGCCTCATCCCATCCTCCAGTCCTGCCACATCCCATCCTCCAGTCCTGCCTCATCCCACCCTCCAGTCCTGCCTCATCCCATCCTCCAGTCCTGCCTCATCCCATCCTCCAGTCCTGCCTCATGCCATCCCTCAGGCCTGCCTCATGCCATCCTCCAGTCCTGCCTCATGCCATCCTCCAGTCCTACCTCATACCATCCTCCAGTCCTGCCTCATGCCATCCTCCAGGCCTGCCTCATGCCATCCTCCAGTCCTGCCTCATCCCATCCTCCAGTCCTGCCTCATGTCATCCTCCAGTCCTGCCTCATGCCATCCTCCAGTCCTGCCTCATGCCATCCTCCAGTCCTGCCTCATGCCATCCTCCAGTCCTGCCTCATCCCATCCTCCAGTCCTGTCTCATGCCATCCTCCAGTCCTGCCTCATGCCATCCTCCAGTCGTGCCTCATCCCATCCTCCAGTCCTGCCTCATGCCATCCTCCAGTCCTGCTTCATGCCATCCTCCAGTCCTGCCTCATGCCATCCTCCAGTCCTGCCTCATCCCATCCTCCAGTCCTGTCTCATGCCATCCTCCAGTCCTGCCTCATGCCATCCTCCAGTCCTGCCTCATGCCATCCTCCAGTTTTGCCTCATGCCATCCTCCAGTCGTGCCTCATGCCATCCTCCAGTCCTGCCTCATGCCATCCTCCAGTCCTGCCTCATGCCATCCTCCAGTCGTGCCTCATGCCATCCTCCAGTCGTGCCTCATGCCATCCTCCAGTCCTGCCTCTTGCCATCCTCCAGTCCTGCCTCATGCCATCCTCCAGTCCTGCCTCATGCCATCCTCCAGTCCTGCCTCATGCCATCCTCCAGTCCTGCCTCATCCCATCCTCCAGTCCTGTCTCATGCCATCCTCCAGTCCTGCCTCATGCCATCCTCCAGTCGTGCCTCATCCCATCCTCCAGTCCTGCCTCATGCCATCCTCCAGTCCTGCCTCATGCCATCCTCCAGTCTTGCCTCATGCCATCCTCCAGTCCTGCCTCATGCCATCCTCCAGTCCTGCCTCATCCCATCTTCCAGTCCTGCCTCATCCCATCCTCCAGTCCTGCCTCGTGCTATCCTCCAGTCCTGCCTCATGCCATCCTCCAGTCCTGCCTCATGCCATCCTCCAGTCGTGCCTCATGCCATCCTCCAGTCCTGCCTCATGCCATCGTCCAGTCCTGCCTCATGCCATCCTCCAGTCCTGCCTCATGCCATCCTCCAGTACTGCCTCATGCCATCCTCCAGTCCTGCCTCATCCCATCCTCCAGTCCTGCCTCATGCCATCCTCATGTCCTGCCTCATCCCATCCTCCAGTCCTGCTTCATCCCATCCTCCAGTCCTGCCTCATGCCATCCTCCAGTCCTGCCTCATGCCATCCTCCAGTCCTGCCTCATGCCATCCTCCAGTCCTGCCTCATGCCATCCTCCAGTCCTGCCTCATCCCATCATCCAGTCCTGCCTCATCCCATCCTCCAGTCCTGCCTCATGCCATCCTCCAGTCCTGCCTCATGCCATCCTCCAGTCCTGCCTCATGCCATCCTCCAGTCCTGCCTCATCCCATCCTCCAGTCCTGCCTCATGCCATCCTCCAGTCCTGCCTCATGCCATCCTCCAGTCCTGCCTCATGCCATCCTCCAGTCCTGCCTCATCCCATCCTCCAGTCCTGCCTCATCCCATCCTCCAGTCCTGAATCATCCCATCCTCCAGTCCTGCCTCATGCCATCCTCCAGTCCTGCCTCATCCCATCTTCCAGTCCTGCCTCATCCCATCCTCCAGTCCTGCCTCGTGCCATCCTCCAGTCCTGCCTCATGCCATCCTCCAGTCCTGCCTCATGCCATCCTCCAGTCGTGCCTCATGCCATCCTCCAGTCCTGCCTCATGCCATCGTCCAGTCCTGCCTCATGCCATCCTCCAGTCCTGCCTCATGCCATCCTCCAGTACTGCCTCATGCCATCCTCCAGTCCTGCCTCATCCCATCCTCCAGTCCTGCCTCATGCCATCCTCCAGTCCTGCCTCATGCCATCCTCCAGTCCTGCCTCATCCCATCCTCCAGTCGTGTCTCATGCCATCCTCCAGTCCTGCCTCATCCCATCCTCCAGTCCTGCCTCATCCCATCCTCCAGTCTTTCCTCATGCCATCCTCCAGTCCTGCCTCATCCCATCCTCCAGTCCTGCCTCATCCCATCCTCCAGTCCTGAATCATTCCATCCTCCAGTCCTGCCTCAACCCATCCTCCAGTCCTGCCTCATGCCATCCTACAGTCCTGCCTCACCCCATCCTCCAGTCCTGCCTCAAGCCATCCTCCAGTCCTGCCTCATGCCATCCACCAGTCCTGCCTCATCCCATCCTCCAGTCCTGCTTCATGCCATCCTCCAGTCCTGCCTCATCCCATCCTCCAGTCCTGCCTCATCCCATCCTCCAGTCCTGCCTCATCCCACCCTCCAGTCCTGCCTCATCCCATCCTCCAGTCCTGCCTCATCCCATCCTCCAGTCCTGCCTCATGCCATCCCTCAGTCCTGCCTCATGCCATCCTCCAGTCCTGCCTCATGCCATCCTCCAGTCCTACCTCATACCATCCTCCAGTCCTGCCTCATGCCATCCTCCAGGCCTGCCTCATGCCATCCTCCAGTCCTGCCTCATGCCATCCTCCAGTCCTGCCTCATGCCATCCTCCAGTCCTGCCTCATGCCATCCTCCAGTCCTGCCTCATGCCATCCTCCAGTCCTGCCTCATCCCATCCTCCAGTCCTGTCTCATGCCATCCTCCAGTCCTGCCTCATGCCATCCTCCAGTCGTGCCTCATGCCATCCTCCAGTCCTGCCTCATGCCATCCTCCAGTCCTGCCTCATGCCATCCTCCAGTCCTGCCTCATGCCATCCTCCAGTCCTGCCTCATCCCATCCTCCAGTCCTGTCTCATGCCATCCTCCAGTCCTGCCTCATGCCATCCTCCAGTCCTGCCTCATCCCATCATCCAGTCCTGCCTCATCCCATCCTCCAGTCCTGCCTCATCCCATCCTCCAGTCCTGCCTCATGCCATCCTCCAGTCGTGCCTCATGCCATCCTCCAGTCGTGCCTCATGCCATCCTCCAGTCGTGCCTCATGCCATCCTCCAGTCCTGCCTCTTGCCATCCTCCAGTCCTGCCTCATGCCATCCTCCAGTCCTGACTCATGCCATCCTCCAGTCGTGCCTCATGCCATCCTCCAGTCCTGCCTCATCCCATCCTCCAGTCCTGTCTCATGCCATCATCCAGTCCTGCCTCATGCCATCCTCCAGTCGTGCCTCATGCCATCCTCCAGTCGTGCCTCATCCCATCCTCCAGTCCTGCCTCATGCCATCCTCCAGTCCTGCCTCATGCCATCCTCCAGTCTTGCCTCATGCCATCCTCCAGTCCTGCCTCATGCCATCCTCCAGTCCTGCCTCATGCCATCCTCCAGTCCTGCCTCATCCCATCCTCCAGTCCTGCCTCATGCCATCCTCCAGTCCTACCTCATCCCATCCTCCAGTCCTGCCTTATCCCATCCTCCAGTCCTGCCTCATGCCATCGTCCAGTCCTGCCTCATGCCATCCTCCAGTCGTGCGTCATGCCATCCTCCAGTCCTGCCTCATGCCATCCTCCAGTCCTGCCTCATGCCATCCTCCAGTCCTTCCTCATCCTATCCTCCAGTCCTGCCTCATGCCATCCTCCAGTCCTGCCTCATGCCATCCTCCAATCCTGCCTTATGCCATCCTCCAGTCGTGCCTCATGCCATCCTCCAGTCCTGCCTCATGCCATCCTCCAGTCCTGCCTTATCCCATCCTCCAGTCCTGCCTCATGCCATCCTCCAGTCCTGCCTCATGCCATCCTCCAGTCCTAGCTCATGCCATCCTCCAGTCCTGCCTCATGCCATCCTCCAGTCCTGTCTCATCCCATTCTTGGTATCAATATTCTGGGCTATACATCTGAAGAGTTTCGAGAGCTAATCTACTCTCTGAGTTCGGCCATATTCCAGGCCATGGGTCAGGTCATGGTCCAGGCCATGGCCCAGGCCATGGGCCAGGACATGGTCTAGGCCATGGTCCAGGCCATGGTCCAGGCTATGGGCCAGGCCATGGGCCAGGCCATGGACCAGGCCATGGGCCAGGCCATATGCCAGGTCATGGGCCAGGCTAACATAAAGACAGGACGTGTCCTCTGATGCACTGGGAAACGCAGTTTCGTTGCTTGTAAACACTGACAGCCAGGAGTATTGGTGGGGGAATTTGCTTATAACAAGCCAAGGGTTGTGAGTCATAAGGATGACTGAGACTCATGAGAGCACCAGTGTGACACACACACCATGTTAATAAGGTGACTTTTGTTATTCTAATTATTATTATTATTATTTTAATTGTTATAATTATTTTAATTATGATTATTATCAATAAAAACCATTTAAACATTCTCTCTCCCTGTATATCTTTCTAATGCTCATGTTCACTCCTCCATATATTTTTTTTTACTCCCTATTACATAGTCGTATACCCAGCGTATTTATCGTGATATTAGGAACGTAGGATCGAACCTCCACCACTTGGTGCACTGAAACATGTACACAAGTTTAGCGCAACACAGTATTTCCCACTACACTGCTAACTCACCTTACACATCACAGTCAAGGGTGTTAAGGCGCTCGTACATAACACAACAACCAGAGATGTGATTCCCTAGGCTCACGGGGTCACTATAACAGCAATAAAAAGACTTCCTTGCACTCTGTTATCCTCTAAGTTCAATTAGTTTCCTCTACGACACACTTATACAAGGAAGGTGTCATATTCCACATGCATGCCAGCGAAATGTCTCTATTTACTAAAAAAAAAAATCTTCATATATTTTCGCTGGATGTTGGTGTGTCATGCGACCATAGTGAGTTGCTGACTGACACACAACTGGCAGCATGCACCAGTCTGGTCGTGTTTTCCCCCTAACGTCACTGGTCCAATATTGTGGGAAATTTTCCTTCCAGAGGCACGGGAGGCAGTGAAGATGAGGCAGCATTACCTCAGTGAAATGTAAGTTTATTTAGGTACAAGTACACATGAATACAAGTATCAAAAATAGTAACATGTGTAAATTACCTAAGACAATCCCCAAAAAAGTCATAGTGATTTATTTCCACTAGGATTCCTGTTATTATTTAGAGCCTAGCTGTAAGATACAGTAGAAATGAATCATGATTATATCAACTTAAAATTTAAAACAGCTACACTACAACTTAAAAAGTAACATGACCTTCCAACACCCTCCTGAAATTCAGAGATATCTGTAACCTGTTTCCAGAGTATCCTAGCAACCTGGCTCCGAGGCCAGACTACATCCTTTATTCATAGGTTTAATAGGCTGTCGCTGCTAGCAGCCCGTAGGCCTGCATAGCTACCACAACCTGGCTGTTTGTAAAGTAAAAGGACACAAGTGCAACTAATGTGACATTTTACTGTGACAACGTTTCGCTCTCCAGGAACTTTATCAAGCCGTTACAAACAGTACATGGACACAGAGGGTATATATAGGCTCAGAGTTAGGTGCAATACTAGTGGTGGTGGTGGTGGTGGTAGTAGTAGTAGTAGTAGTAGTAGTAGTAGTAGTAGTAGTAGTAGTAGTAGTAGTAGTAGTAGTAGTAGAAGTAATACAACATGTTAGAACAATTAACTTGCACATGAGTAAACGATATAAAGGCTATTACTTGCTGGTTTAGCAAAGACCCATAAACATAATATTCCTCTCAGACCAATCACGTCAGGTATAGGCAGTGCACCACACAATCTAGCCGGAGTTCTTGCCAAACATCTTTCCTGCCTTCTGGGGACCATCAGCCCCGCTCATCTTAAACATTCAGGCGACCTTCTCAACCGCATCCGAAACCTCTCCATCCGTAACAAGAAACTAAGCAGTTTGGACGTGACTTCCCTCTTCACAAAAGTACCTACCACAAAAGCCATCGAGGTTCTACGACGTAAAATCAATCAGGACCTTAATCTTCCTCTACCTCCCGGAGATTTTGTTGACTTGATTGAACTCTGTGTTAATTTCAACTGTTTTTCTTTCAATAACAAGCTCTACAAACAAACCTACGGCATGGGAATGGAGTTCCCCATCAGTGCCGTCCTAGCCAACTTGTACATGGAACACCTAGAGTCCGAACACTTCGCCAACATCATCCCTTCAAGCGTCACTTAGTTACGTTACGTGGACGACGTCCTCGTAATAACGCCCAAACGTTTTGATGTACGGAATCTGCAGGCAAGACTCAACGCAGTTGAACCGGCGATCCAGTTTACACTAGAAGAAGAATCCAATGACAAGCTACCTTTCCTCGACGTCCTCATTCACAAAGTAGACAACAGCCTAAGATTTCAAGTTTATCGGAAACCTACCAATAAAAACGATCTCACACACTTCTATTCCAGTCAAGATACTAAGACCAAAAGAGGCATCATCATCGGGTTTTTTCCTAAGAGCATAATACCGAATTTGTAGTCCTGAGTTTCTTGACGAGGAATGTACATACATTCACCGAACCTTCACAGATTTACATTTTCCTTCCTTTTTCATGAAAGACTGCAAGAAAAGAGCCCTTCAGATCATTAATTATCCACGCACCAACACCACTCCCAACAAAGTTATAATTCTTCCCAACAGCCAGGTTGCACTGAACGTTTCTAAAGTACTTTCACAAGCTAACACCAGAGTTGCCATCACTTCCAGCACTTCGATAAAGGATCTAACCAGAACAAAATCCAAGTACCACGAACCAGTCAACGCAGGGGTTTACACTATACCCTATGGAGGCTGCGACAAGATTTATGTAGGTGAAACAGCAAGAAATCTCGACACCCGCCTCAATGAACACATTTATGCATGTAGGAACGATAACTTGAACAACGCCTGTGTACAACACCGAAATTCCACCAATCATCTCATGAAGTTCAGGGACGCCCAATTAGTGATCAAAGAAACTAATTTCCGCAGACGCAAGTGCCTTGAATCTTCACTAATAGCTGTTTCTAATACAATTAAACAAAACAAAGGCAGCTTCACCATCTCTGAAGTCTTAGCTAGAATCCTCCTGAAAACAGTAAACCCTGCCATCACATAGTCTCTCCTGTTAATACTACACAAAGCACATTACAGAGAATGAACATTGAAACAGACCTTCTCTACCCAGCCTCCAATAGAAATATTTGTCTAACCAATTTTTATGTTTCCCAAGTAATAGCTTTTATATCCTTTTACTTATGTGCAAGTTAATTGTTCTAACATATTGTATTACTACTACTACTACTACTACTACCACCACTAGTATTGCACCTCACTCTGAGCCTATATATACCCTCTGTGTCCATGTATTGTTTGTCAAGCTTGACAAAGCTCCTGGAGAGCGAAACGTTGCCACAATAAAATGTCACATTAGTTGCACTTGTGTCCTTTTACTTTACATATTGTCGCTAATTCTACCAACTTTATTACGACCTGGCTGTTCCAACACTCTCTTCAGGATTCACGAAATCGTAACAACACGACTGCAAACAAACCACGGAACGGGTGAGCTTAAGGGCTCACTTGCCATGGGTTCAAATCCCCACCCGTTCCCTGGTTTGTTTACTCTGGTCAGGTTGGTGTTCAATTTCTTCCTGAAAATCTTCAGACTTTGTTCTTGCAGTATTTCTGAGCACTCTTGGCAACTAAATAAAACATACATAAAATGCGTGACAAAGAGTGGGAGATACAAAAGTCAGATAATATAGTACTCAAATACATGCAGACTTATAAAAAATAGAAATGAAAGAAATAGAAGAACATCGAGAGAAAACTATTACGGAGATGGAACTTGGGGCGAATAAAAGTAGACGATATATTTCCAAAGGAATAACAAAGTGAAAAGTATCTGAAGGAGGCTTCCGGTGATAAACGCCTCTACTGCCCGGTCCCAGACCAGGACTCTTGGTGGATCAAATGAGAGTGAATACAGAGGAGTGAAACTGTTGATAAGAGACCACTAATCAATTACCTTGTGCTCTTTCGTTTAGTACCGTTCAGTGTTGACGGCCCCGTTCAGGGCAGGAAAAATATCAGAGATGAAAGAGATACAGACATCATTAACGGCTCACACAGAGCCAATAAAGCATTTAAATTACTGGGAACTCCTGAAAGTCTTATATATGTACTCAATGTGGCGGAGGAGAGACATACATGATAATATATAACTGGAAAGTACTCGAGGGTCTGGTCTCAAATCTTTACACTGTCATAACAACATGCTGGAGTGAGAGATATGGGAGGACGTACAAAATAACCCCTTTTAAAAGCAGGGGTGCAGTGGGCACAATAAGGGAACACTGTATCAACATCCGTGGTCCCAGACTATTCAACATCTTACTAGAAGATATCAAAAACACTGCTGGAACAAGTGTAGAAGCCTTCAAGAGAAAACTGGACAAGTATCTTCACCAGGTGCCAGGTCTACCAGGCTATGATGGATATGTGGGACAGCGGGTCACCAGCAGCAACACCCTGGTTGACCAGGCAAGCCTGGCCCAGGGCTGGGCTCCGGGAGTAAAACAAACTTTTGAAACTCGTCAAAGGCAAGACTACTGAGATTTAACGACCTAGAAACTTGCAACGATCGAAGGTCGTTGTTATACAAACCCCTTCCCTTCCTTTCCCCTCCCCTCCTGTCCGTTCCCCCTTCCCCTCCCAACAACAACAATGGATCACCCACATCATCCAGAATCAAACTACTACCACTATCACCCACAACCCCACGTATAAAATACATCTATGCCGAGCCAATGTAACGTATGCATGACTATGTGCACGTCAATCAATGCTATGTGGTGTGCATGACATGTGTCAGCCACAGCCATGCAGTGTAAATGACGGCAGGCTGTCAGTCACCCAGGTGTCATGCACGAAAGCAATAAAAATGTGTAGCCAACACGCACTGCCTTAATTGTGGCCCCATCCCAACACACCTCATCCTCGTCACCATGCACACTCACTCGTGATGCTTCCTTCTTCCTAGTAACACAAGAGTCCTCAAGACGTCTTGTAACAAAACTTTTGCTCATGACTGACTTTACTCTTAACGAACTCTTTACTCTTAATTTTCTTCACATAATTCAACCTCCTTTCTCACAAGTCATAATCTTCCACAGCCTATGCTTACCCCATAGCCTATGTTTACTCCTCCACAGCCTATTCTTACTTCAGTCTATGCTAACTACTACACAGCCTATACTCACTCCTCCACGGCCTATAGTTACTCCTCCATGGCCTACAGTTACTCCTTCACAGGCTATGCTCCCTCCACAGCCTATATCTACCCACGCTCCTGAACTGTTATAAGCATATTATGCCCTGCGTGTCTATAACCTCAATTAAACCAGCGTAATAATTTGGTGTATTTTGATATAACTATAACTTACGTATGCGAGGCTAAATGCATGTAATTCCACGCGACTAAGATCTTCATTCAAGTATTGACTCAGGAAGGTGCTAGCTGCGTCAGCTGCCATGATGGCAGCACCAAGAAAACTGCCAGAGAAAAACAGTAGATGGCAATATGAGAAGACAGATTATAGTATGACAATATGGGGAAAATAAATCATAGAATGGCAATATGATAAAACAGTTCGTAATATGGCAGTACGAGAAAAACAGTTGATTATAGTATGGTGACATGAGACAATAGTAGATTATGGTATAGCAAAATAGGGAAAACACTGAGACATGGCAACATACGATAATAACAAACCACGAGAGAGAGAGAGAGAGAGAGAGAGAGAGAGAGAGAGAGAGAGAGAGAGAGAGAGAGAGAGAGAGAGAGAGAGAGAGAGAGAGAGAGAGAGAGAGAGAGAGAGAGAGCAAGCAAGACGATGCACACCCCAGCAACTCAACCAACCACTGAAAAAAACGCTGCCACACAACCACTCCTCAATGGCAACCAATTAAACAATAACGATGGTGAAGACGGCATATTACGAAAAGCTGAAGTCTATAATATCCTCCGCCATATTAACCTGGCAGTGTCGTGACCACACAACACTCCACCACACCAAGCCACTAAGAAAAACAATACATAAAACCGGCGCCGGATATCAGATTTCCAGCCATGGAAACACGATTAAACTGGAGCCCCATAAGTAAGACGTCCCAGATTTTTATCAGCCAATGAGATTTACGTTACGAGAAGCTACTGAGTTTCTATTGGCTAGGAGGCAAGAGGTCGATTTCCTACTCTTAACAAACAAGACCAAGAAATTTCGACCACCGTAATTAGGCTGTTAAGAATTTTATCAACGGCCTATATTTACAATATACACCTCAATATTAATTCGCAATTGACGAAAAAAAAGAGAGGCTTTCGTCGGGCCACTGATAACCAGAGTAGCCAATCACATCGAAGACACATAACGACACCTCAATTTTTACTGGTGGTAAAACATGTGAGGGGGGAGGGGGGGGTGGCTGCCAGACTCACCTTATGGAGACTTTATCAGCCAATCACATTTAAGCTACGTGGCAAGGTGTGTTACTATTAGCGGAGATGTCGAGGGGCGAAGGTTGCGTGCGTAGCTCCAGTTACACCCAGCGTGTGGTGGGGGGGGGGGGGGGTAGAGGGGAGTGGGGGGTAGAGTCGTGTATGATGTTTATTGAGCAGATATATGTGTCTGCTGCTACAATAATGTATTAAGTTTATGAGGCGGATATTATGGTGTGGCTGGCGCTACAATACTGTGCTGGGTCTACAGCGGAATATTCTGCTGCTCTGATGTTAGTTGTAGCCAGTTAAGAACTACAAACTGGAGAGAAAGAGATAAAGACAGAGAGATAGATAAAGACAGGCAGAAACAGAGACACCCAATGGAAATAAAGTCCCTGACTTTTTTAGGGGGTTATCGTGGGTAATTTATACTGTATGACAATTGTACGTACGTGTACCTGTGCTTAAATAAACTTACTGCTAGAAGGACGAGTTATTTTTTTATAATCTGTGCATTTATAGTTTTCAAATATCAGTTTATTGCTTATGTAAATAAATATTTCCCCCTCAAAGGTGCCTCGACCCCGGTGAGGAACTTCTGGTTCTGGCAACTGACTTATCCTCGCCTTCCTTGGATGCAACTTCTGTGCCTCTCATTCCCTCATACGCTGAATGACCCCTACGGGTATGGCGCTTCCGCCTGATTTAAAACAAATCTATGTACTGTATATTCTCTATTTTTGGGAGGTAAGAAATGCATTTGAACTACGTGTGACCAGCAGCAACAACCTGGTTAATCAGGACAGCAACCCGGAGATCTGGTCTTGGACCGGTCCGCCGAGGCGATGGCCCCTGAAATCGTAGTAAGGTGAACGCATCGTAAGGTGTATACATTTAAGGAGAGAAATTTAAACAAACAGAAAGGTTACAAAGCTCTCGCAGTCCGGTTGTGCCAAGAGTCTTAAAAACCGGTTACAAAACTTGACTACGCAAAAACCTGCTTTAAAGTCCTACGCGTAATTAATTTACTAGTTAACCAGTCACTCCTAAGTGAAGTGTAAAGTACAAGAAATCAACAAGTGCGACAAGGGCGACCATGGCGTGATAGTGCACAAAATGCGTACCAGAGGAATAACTGGAAAAGCGGGTAGATGGATACCTAACTTCTAAACAAATAGAACTAAGAAAGCAGTGGTAGTACACAGAGTGAAGTCGGAGGCTACCACAGTGAAAAGCTCTGTTTCTCAAGGCACTGTACTCGCCCCACTTCTGTATCTCATTCTTATATTCTATATCGACAAGGACATTAATCATAGCATTCAAACATCTGCTGATGACACCAGAATCTCTATGAGCTGTCAGTCTAAGACACAGAGAATCTTCAGGCGGATATAAATCAAATCTTCCAGTGGGCCTAAGACATGATGTTTAAAGAGGGCCTCAGTTTCAGTTGCTCCGCTACGGAAGAATGCAGGAAATGGAGTAGAAAACAAGTTCAATTGAGAGTAAGTTCCATGTACGAGTCTTAGTTAAGGTAATGATGTCAGAAGATCTCTCAATCAAGGCCCACAACACTACCTGGAGTATACCTAGAGAGGCTTTCGGGGGTCAATGCCCCCGCGGCCCGGTCTGTGATCATTGCTACCACAAAGAGAATAATGACGGGCTGGATAACTAGAACTTTGAAGACAAGTGATACTGAGCTAGTAATAATAATCTTTAAGTAAGTCAGTTGTTTCCTCCAGGTTAGAATATTGCTTTATGCTAAGGGCACCTTTCAGGGCAGACAAAATTACTGAGCTGGAAAGCGTACAGAGAATGTTTACTGCTTGTATACACTCAACCAAACATCTGAACTACTAGGAATTATTGAAGTCCCTTCAACTGTATTCCTTGAAACGTAGACGAGAAAGGTACACAATTAACACCAGGAAAATATTGGACAGACCGATCCCAAACCTGAAACATTTGATACCGTTGAAGACCTTCGAGTTTCCCAACACTCACAGTCCGGTCTCGGAGGCTCGCTGATATACCTTTAATGAGTTTCAAGAGTCTTACTACTCCCGGAGCCGGCCATGCCCCTGGACCACATTTCCATCAAAGCCTGATTGATCTGGCACTGAAATCACTCCATACGATAAAAAGAAACTTGGATGATGGTGCAATATACCTCTGCTGACGAGCAGAGGCGCAACAAGTACCTCTGATATACCTCTTAAGAGTTTCTCTACTCCCGGATTAAAGGCTGGTGCTTGCCTGGTCAACCTCCACTGGCCCACATATTTATCATAGCCTGGTTGATCTGGTACCTCGTGAAGATACTTATCCAGTTTCCTCTTGAAGACTTCTACACTTGTCCCAGCCGTGTTTCTGATATCGATGAGTGTCAAGGGTCCCTGACTCATCAACGCCCACTCCATGCATAAAGGCAATTACCAACAAACTTCTGGCTGCCTTCAAGAGGGAACTGGACAAGTTTCTCAAATCAGTGCCTCATCATTTGGGCTGTGGATCGTATGATGGACTGCATGCGGCCAGCAGTAACAGCCTGACTGATCAGGCCTTCATCATCCAAGAGACCTGGTCCGGGACCGTTGACCCCAGAAAAGTCTATCAGGTATCAACCAAATTGTTGGTTGATATCTGAAAGATATCAGAACTGTCGTGCTTACCTTGGACTTGGTGCTAACTGCACGAAGTCCAAGGTAAGCATCACAATCTGGATGATCAGGGACAAATGAGAGACTTGTCCAGTTCTCTCATGAAGACAGCCAGGGGTCTGTTCGTAATCTCCATTACTTCTGAAAGGAAGACACTGAAAAGTCTCGGTACCTTCACACTTAATGAGCTTTTCCTTAGTGTACTCATTGCACCCTTGCTTTTTCTTGGGGGGGGGGAGGGTATTTTGCACCATCTGCCAAATCCTCTTATTATTGTGGGGAATGATTTGTGTGTGCAGAATTTAGACCAATCCTTCTAAAATCTTCCTGGTATATATTATGTATCGCTCTCGCCTACACTCCAGGGAGTACATATCGAGGACAATGTGGCAGTGAAGGTTCTCTGTACATTCTCCAGATCTGCAATTTCGCCTGCAGGCTGACACGAAGAGTATCGTCATTGGCTTGGTATCCCTTGTTTTGAGGTTTCTAACTATACAATCTATTATTAACCTTGCAGTTGTGATAGTGACATTGTTGTGGCTCTTGAGAGCGAGTTCTTCTGACATGATCACTCCTAGGTCTCTCACATTAGTCTTACGCTCTATTGAGAGTTTTGAGTTTGTTTTATATTCCATTCCAATCATTCTTTCAATTTTTCCATAATGGAGTAGCTTAAAGTTATTCTCAATGAGCATCACATTGTTAGCAGTGGCCCAATGGAAGACTTTGTTTGCGTCAGCTTGGAGGTTTTGCTGTGTCTTCAATGGATGACTCTCATACAAATTATGGTGGTGCTTGCAAATGATGATATGATACTATGATTTAAGCCTCTGTTTATGTCGGATATGAGAAAGAAACGAGAACAAGGGCAATTACTGTGACTTGGGGAACACAACATTCCACTATGACCTCCTGTGATTGCATACTGTTCATTATCACACTTCAGCATTCATTTATTCGAAAATTAAATATCCATCTGCCCATTTTCCAGCTATTTCCTTTACACGCATTCTCCGGGCTATCACATTCTCCGGGCTATCACATTCTCCGGGCTATCACATTCTCCGGGCTATCACATTCTCCGGGCTATCACATTCTCCGGGCTATCACATTCTCCGGGCTATCACATTCTCCGGGCTATCACATTCTCCGGGCTATCACATTCTCCGGGCTATCACATTCTCCGGGCTATCACATTCTCCGGGCTATCACATTCTCCGGGCTATCACATTCTCCGGGCTATCACATTCTCCGGGCTATCACATTCTCCGGGCTATCACATTCTCCGGGCTATCACATTCTCCGGGCTATCACATTCTCCGGGCTATCACATTCTCCGGGCTATCACATTCTCCGGGCTATCACATTCTCCGGGCTATCACATTCTCCGGGCTATTACTTCATGGTCACACTTGTCCAAGATTTTTCTGCATAGTCTGTGTACACAACATTACATTTTGGTTATCTTCCATTGCATCCAAGACCTGTTGTGACCTGCTCTAAACCCGTGATGCCCTGGGTTGTGCAACCGTTGAGATTCCAGGTTATTATCAATCTTGCTTAAAACTCTCTCAAAGATTATCATAATATGGGACGTCTGCGCTATCGGCCTATAGTTTTTTTTCGGATTGCTTTGTTGCCAGTTGCTTTTAAGGACTGTCGGATGATTCCTGTGTCCATTTTCCTCTTACATAGAATATTCAAGATACGAACAAGTGGTTTCTTGCAATTCTTACTGAACATGGAGTTCCATGAGTCAGGAAAGCGTGCAGGGTATCCAATCGATGAACTTTCTTGAAGTCAAGTGAGGTTACAGTTATGTCAGAAATAACGAAGATATCGACAAGGTTCTGAGTCTCATTCATGAAAAACTCATATGGACTGTCACTCTGAAGCGACTGATTAATGGCTCAGCCAACACAGAGTCATATTGTGTTGAAAATGGTGTAAAATACTGACAAGCTCATGATTACGACACGTGCTACAGCTGGGTATCTTTATTGTTGAAACATTTCGCCTACACTGTAGGCTTCTTCAGTCAAATACAGAGGCAGCAGGTGTAGTAGTGAAATAAAGATGATGTTATCAGTCCATCAACCTTGGAGAAATAGTATTTGAGGTGGTCAGTCCCTCAGCCTGGAGAAGCGTTCAGCTCCACTGAGCGCCTTAATTATTATTATAATAAAAAAGAAGCGCTAAAGCACAAAGGTTATACAGCTGAGCGCCTTGAGAAGTTCTGTAATTCTCTGTCTTCGTCTGTTGAGGCAGCGCCTCTCTCTTTCTAAGTTGCATCTTCTCTATTTTGTTAACAGTAAGTGCCAGGAGCACGCTTTTAGTGCCACTGAGTTCATTCTCCCCAGACACTGGCACCATTCCCTCTCAGTCACATTTGCTTCCCAGTATATTTCACCAACGTTATGATTTACTGGATCCCAGTTAATGAACGTTTTTATTGCTGAAATTGAGATTGTTGAACAGACCCTCGTGACTGGTTGTATTATGCTGCTGAAGATTACTGTAAATGGACGGCTGAACCTCCTTGATGAATTCCCATAGTTTTTCTACTCCTGGAGCACGGCCATGGGCCAGGCTCGTCTGGTGTCTGCCTGGTCAAACAGGCTGTTGCTGCTGGTGAAGATACATGTCCAGTTTCCTCGATTAGGTTGTGGTCTGGATTAGTTTTTTCTTAACATCATTATGTTCCATACCAGATTCTCATCGTTTGTGATAAGGTCATGGGAATGTAAGGTCATGGGAACGTAATGTCATGGGAACGTAAGGTCATGGGAACGTAATGTCATGGGTATCTTCTAGTCAGATCAGTTCTGCTATTTGCTGTCTTAAGAATTTATTGCAGAATCTTAATAGTTCAATACTTTGAGATGGTTTATCTGAACTACCTCCTGGGATTTTATTTATGCCACATGCTGCCATTTTTGATGTAAACAGAAAGACCCAAGTTACGATATACTGGGGGCCGGGTATGAAAGATTTTCAAGATAATATTTTATTTTTGACAGCTGGTCTTTGAACTCCCGGGAAGTTAATCTGGAGACTCATAAACAAGTACAATAATTAGTGTAAGTGGAACAGAATCTACAAAAGTTTCACCTTAATCTCTGGGTCAATAATTTGTTTATATCTATGTCTCCCCTTATAAATAAACATGTTAAACTCAGAACTCTGGATGTTTAGACAAAGTAGCAGGAATAACGAGCCAGAGACACTCCAACTGTCTACAGTGTCACACACATAAATACGCACAGTTACAGCTGCACCATATTAAAATGAATAACATTTGTATATATACTAAGTGCGTATATAGCATAACATTTACAAACTTTGCTTTTACAGTATTATCACACCTGATAGATACTGAACGAAAACGGAGTGTGGGGACCTGCAAAATAAGTGACACAGCTACTCCAGTTTCGTGGCTGCATAGTCTGTATAGAACCTTGATGATAGACTACCAGTATAATTTTGGAGTTGAATGACTGAAGATACGGGTGAGATAACCCATGGACTGCAGAGTTACTGCTAGCCTCAACACACCAGGAAGTGGAGTCATCTGGAGAGCGAAGTGGTAGAGGTTAAAAGCATATACAGTTTTAAGAATAGGGATGACAAAGCTCACGAAGGTAGAGTAGCAGTGGGGACTGGAGCCTCCAACCACATACATATGAGTAGAGGTGAGTACACCAGTGCCAACGCACCAGTATCCAGACACGGAAGCATGGAAAAAAGGGTATCGGGAATACTCTGACATCACGAGTTCACCTCAAATGACTTATAAATAAGTACAAGAGTTATTCATTGTAGGTAGAGTACTCACGTCAGTACTCGCCCTAACAAGTACTCACTTCACTCCCACATCACAGCGTCCAGCATGACTAACCTGAAAGCAGAAAAAATACATAGATATATTAATAAAATACTAATAGCCTACAAAGTTAGGGTGAAGGGACTGGTTAGCCCAGAACACCAACATTACTCTTTATGACAAGAGACTTGCCAGGTGTTGCGAGATACCTCTACCAGCACTGTAAAAGATTATGTAAAAGCGTTCGACATGTGGAACCATACCTAGGTATTTCGGGGGTCAACGCTCCCCGCTTCCCGGTCATAGTGCGATATCGCTGGGAATGGGTGTGGGAAAAGGAGTAAAAGTAGGCAGATGGATATTTCAACTTCTTAACGAAGAGAACCCTGAGAATAATAGTAAACAGAGTGAAGTCAAAGGCTCCCACAGTGAAAAGTTCTGTTCCTCAAGACGCAGTACTCGCTCCTCTTGTTCCTCAAGACGCAGTACTCGCTCCTCTTGTTCCTCAAGACGCAGTACTCGCTCCTCTTGTTCCTCAAGACGCAGTACTCGCTCCTCTTGTTCCTCAAGACGCAGTACTCGCCCCACTTCTGTTCCTCAAGACGCAGTACTCGCTCCTCTTGTTCCTCAAGACGCAGTACTCGCCCCACTTATGTTCCTCAAGACGCAGTACTCTCCCCACTCAGTGTCCACTTTATTAGGTACACCCTTCTTGAACTGGGCAGAACCCACCTTTTCCCCCAGAATAGCATGAGTTCTTCGTGGCATGGCTTCAACAAGGCGCTGGAAACATTCCTTAAAGATTCTGGTCCATGCTGACATGACATCATCACAAGGTTGCTGCAGATTTGTCGGCTGCACCTTCGTGTTGTGAATCTCTCGTTCCATCACATCCCAAAGGTTTACGCCAAATTCTAACTCAACCATCTGCATGTCGCAGCAGAAATCGCGATTCGTCAGACCAAGTGATGTTTTTCCAATCCTCAACTATCCAATTTTGGTGAGCCTGTGACCACTGTAGCCTCAGATCCTGTTCTTAGCCGACAGGAGTGGAACCCAATGTGGTGTTTTGGTGCTGTAATCCATCTATTTCGAAGTTCGATGTTCAGAGATGGTCTTCTATATACCACTGTTATAACGCATGGTTATTTCAATTACTGTCACCTCTCTGCTAGACTGAACCAGTCTGGCCATTCTCCTCCTACCTCTCTCTCAAAGAACTGCCGCTCACTTGATGTTTTGTATTTTCCCCACCATTCTCTGTAAACTCTAGAGACTGTTGTGTGTGAAAATCCCAGGACGTCAGCAGTCTCTGAGATGCTCAAACCACCCCGTTTGGCACCAAAAATCATTCCAGTTACATCACATTTCTTCCCCATTCTGATGTTTGGTCTGACCAACAACTGAACCTCTTGATCATGTCTGCATGCGTTTAGAAATTGAGGTGCTGCAACGTGAGTGGTTGATTAGAAATTTGCATTTACAAGCAGGTGTACAGGTGTACCTAATCAAGTGACCAATGAATGCAGATCAAGAAATATAATGAGACAAAGACATAAATGCTATGATTCTCAATGAGGACAAATTTCAGTTGCTTCACTATGGAAGAATGGAGGAAATAAAGATTGAAATGGAATACAAACAAATTCAGATCATTCAATAGAGGGAGACTTGGGAGTAATAATGTCAGAAGATCTTACATCAAGTAGGCTGTGATAGATATGTGGAGCAGCGAGCTACCAGCAGCAATAGCCTGGCTGGCCAGGCTAGCACCAGACGAGCCTAGACAACTGAGTCTTTCTACTTCCGGACTTCGGGAGTAGAAAGACTCTCGAAACTCAACAAAGGTATATCAAAGATAAGGATCACAACAATGCTGCCATTGCTACCGCAAGATAAATAATAGCTTGGATGACTACAACAATAGTAACAAAATATACTGATCCAGTGATGATGCTCCTCAAATCACTTGTTCTCTCCAGGCTGGAACACTGCTGGAACACTGCTGGAACACTGCTGGAGCACTGCTGGAACACTGCTGGAACACTGCTGGAACACTGCTGGAGCACTGCTGGAACACTGCTGGAACACTGCTGGAACACTGCTGGAACACTGCTGGAATACTGCTGGAACACTGCTGGAACACTGCTGGAACACTGCTGGAACACTGCTGGAACACTGCTGGAATACTGCTGGAACACTGCTGGAACACTGCTGGAACACTGCTGGAACACTGCTGGAATACTGCTGGAACACTGCTGGAACACTGCTGGAACACTGCTGGAACACTGCTGGAACACTGCTGGAACACTGCTGGAACACTGCTGGAACACTGCTGGAATACTGCTGGAACACTGCTGGAACACTGCTGGAACACTGCTGGAACACTGCTGGAACACTGCTGGAATACTGCTGGAACACTGCTGGAACACTGCTGGAACACTGCTGGAACACTGCTGGAATACTGCTGGAACACTGCTGGAACACTGCTGGAACACTGCTGGAAAACTGCTGGAACACTGCTGGAACACTGCTGGAACACTGCTGGAACACTGCTGGAACACTGCTGCAACACTGCTGCAACACTGCTGGAACACTGCTGGAACACTGCTGGAACACTGCTGGAACACTGCTGGAATACTGTTGGAACACTGCTGGAACACTGCTGGAACACTGCTGGAAAACTGCTGGAAAACTGCTGGAACACTGCTGGAACACTGCTGGAACACTGCTGGAACACTGCTGGAACACTGCTGGAACACTGCTGGAACACTGCTGGAACACTGCTGGAACACTGCTGGAAAACTGCTGGAACACTGCTGGAACACTGCTGGAACACTGCTGGAACACTGCTGGAAAACTGCTGGAACACTGCTGGAACACTGCTGGAACACTGCTGGAACACTGCTGCAACACTGCTGGAACACTGCTGGAACACTGCTGGAACACTGCTGGAACACTGCTGGAACAATGCTGGAACACTGCTGGAAAACTGCTGGAACACTGCTGGAACACTGCTGGAACACTGCTGGAACACTGCTGGAAAACTGCTGGAACACTGCTGGAACACTGCTGGAACACTGCTGGAACACTGCTGCAATACTGCTGGAACACTGCTGGAACACTGCTGGAACACTGCTGGAACACAGCTGCATACTAACGACCACCTTCAAGACAGGCCAAACTGCTGACCTGGAAAACATAAAGAACCTTCACTCTTGAACTTCAGTCAAACATCTGAAGGCTTGAAGTCCCTTGGTTTCCTAGGAATGGAACCGAAAAACGTACACCAGAGTTTACAACTAAAAAATCCTGGGACTGGTTCCAAAACCTGCACAACGAAATAGCTCCTTATAAAATTAAGAGATTTGGCAGACTGTGCACATTACCTCCAATGAAGAGCAGAAAAATGAGTACACTAAGAACTCAATGAGCGTGAGGGGACCTCGACTTTTCAACGTGATATTATGTATATGGGGAATTATCAGTAAACTTTGGCTATCTTCAGCGGGGAACTTTATAAATTCCTCGACTCAGTTCCTGACCAGCTGGGCTGTGGTGCAAATGTTGAACTGAGTGCAGTTGGCAGCAACAGCTTGGTCAATCAAACCAGCAACCAGGAGGTCTGGTCTGGGACCGGGACGAGGGGACGGTGACCCCTGACACAGTCTACCCTTGCCCACTCTCCCTCTCCCTCCCCTCCCACTCTTTGCCCCCTCCTCACTCCCATCCTCTTCCCCCCTCATTCACCCGTCTCCCCCTTCCCTTCCTCTCACCTTGCCACCCCACTCTTCATCCCACTCTTCATCCCACTCTGCATTTGCCAAACATTAAAAAGAAAACCATAAAAACTGGACACTAGGCAAGAGTTCCTTTCATGTATAACACAACGTTACTGAGACTACCTGAGAGAAGTGGGGAGTAGGAGAAGTGGAGGACAGAAGTGGATAATAGGAGAAGTGGAGGACAGGAGGAGTAAGTAAGAAGCAGGGAGGGGGGAAGAGAGAAGCAGGGAAGACAGAGAAGAGGGAAGCAGGAGAGACAGAGAAGAGGGAAGCAGGGGAGACAGAGAAGAGGGAAGCAGGAGAGACAGAGAAGAGGGAAGCAGGGGAGACTGAGAAGAGGGAAGCAGGAGAGACAGAGAAAAGGGAAGCAGGGAACACAGAGAAGAGGGAAGCAGGAGAGACAGAGAAAAGGGAAGCAGGGGAGACTGAGAAGAGGGAAGCAGGAGAGACAGAGAAGAGGGAAGCAGGGGAGACAGAGAAGAGGGAAGCAGGAGAGACAGAGAAGAGGAAAGCAGGGGAGACTGAGAAGAGGGAAGCAGGAGAGACAGAGAAGAGGGAAGCAGGGGAGACAGAGAAGAGGGAAGCAGGAGAGACAGAGAAGAGGAAAGCAGGGGAGACAGAGAAGAGGGAAGCAGGAGAGACAGAGAAGAGGGAAGCAGGGGAGACTGAGAAGAGGGAAGCAGGAGAGACAGAGAAGAGGGAAGCAGGGGAGACAGAGAAGAGGGAAGCAGGAGAGACAGAGAAGAGGGAAGCAGGGGAGACAGAGAAGAGGGAAGCAGGAGAGACAGAGAAGAGGGAAGCAGGGAAGACAGAGAAAAGGGAAGCAGGGGAGACAGGGAAGAGGGAAGCAGGGGAGACAGAGAAGAGGGAAGCAGGAGAGACTGAGAAGAGGGAAGCAGGAGAGACAGAGAAGAGGGAAGCAGGGAAAACAGAGAAGAGGGAAGCAGGGGAGACAGAGAAGAGGGAAGCAGGGAAGACAGAGAAGAGGGAAGCAGAGGAGACAGAGAAGAGGGAAGCAGGGGAGACAGAGAAGAGGGAAGCAGGGAAGACAGAGAAGAGGGAAGCAGGGGAGACAGAGAAGAGGGAAGCAGGGAAGACAGAGAAGAGGGAAGCAGGGGAGACAGAGAAGAGGGAAGCAGGAGAGACAGAGAAGAGGGAAGCAGGGGAGACTGAGAAGAGGGAAGCAGGAGAGACAGAGAAGAGGGAAGCAGGGAACACAGAGAAGAGGGAAGCAGGAGAGACTGAGAAGAGGGAAGCAGGGGAGACAGAGAAGAGGGAAGCAGGGAAAACAGAGAAGAGGGAAGCAGGGGAGACAGAGAAGAGGGAAGCAGGGAAGACAGAGAAGAGGGAAGCAGGGGAGACAGAGAAGAGGGAAGCAGGAGAGACAGAGAAGAGGGAAGCAGGGGAGACTGAGAAGAGGGAAGCAGGAGAGACAGAGAAGAGGGAAGCAGGGAACACAGAGAAGAGGGAAGCAGGAGAGACTGAGAAGAGGGAAGCAGGGGAGACAGAGAAGAGGGAAGCAGGGAAGACAGAGAAGAGGGAAGCAGGGGAGACCGAGAAGAGGGAAGCAGGGAAGACAGAGAAGAGGGAAGCAGGGGAGACAGAGAAGAGGGAAGCAGGGGAGACAGAGAAGAGAGAAGCAGGGGAGACAGAGAAGAGGGAAGCAGGGGAGACAGAGAAGAGGGAAGCAGGGGAAACAGAGAAGAGGGAAGCAGGGGAGACAGAGAAGAGGGAAGCAGGGAAAACAGAGAAGAGGGAAGCAGGGGAGACAGAGAAGAGGGAAGCAGGGGAGACAGAGAAGAGGGAAGCAGGGGAGAGAGAGAGGGGGGAAGCAGGGGAGACAGAGAAGAAGGAAGCAGGGGAGACAGAGAAAAGGGAAGCAGGGGAGACAGAGAAGAGGGAGGCAGGAGAGACAGAGAAGCAGGGGAGACAGAGAAGAGAGAAGCAGGGAACACAGAGAAGATGGAAGCAGGGAAGACAGAGAAGAGGGAAGAAGGGGAGACAGAGAAGAGGGAAGCAGGGGAGACTGAGAAGAGGGAAGCAGGGGAGACAGAGAAGAGGGAAGCAGGGGAGACAGAGAAGAGGGAAGCAGGGGAGAGAGAGAAGCAGGGGAGACAGAGAAGAGGGAAGCAGGGAAAACAGAGAAGAGGGAAGCAGGGTAGACAGAGAAGAGGGAAGCAGGGGAGACAGAGATGGGGGAAGCAGGGGAGACAGAGAAGAAGGAAGCAGGGGAGACAGAGAAGAGGGAAGCAGGGGAGACAGAGAAGAGGGAGGCAGGGGAGACAGAGAAGCAGGGGAGACAGAGAAGAGAGAAGCAGGGAAGACAGAGAAGATGGAAGCAGGGAAGACAGAGAAGAGGGAAGCAGGGGAGACAGAGAAGAGGGAAGCAGGGGAGACTGAGAAGAGGGAAGCAGGGGAGACAGAGAAGAGAGAAGCAGGGGAGACAGAGAAGAGGGAAGCAGGAAAGACAGAGAAGAGGGAAGCAGGGAAGACAGAGAAGAGGGAAGCAGGGGAGACAGAGAAGAGGGAAGCAGGGGAGACAGAGAAGAGAGAAGCAGGGGAGACAGAGAAGAGAGAAGCAGGGGAGACAGAGAAGAGGGAAGCAGGGGAGACAGAGAAGAGGGAAGCAGGGGAGACAGAGAAGAGGGAAGCAGGGGAGAGAGAGAAGCAGGGGAGACAGAGAAGAGGGAAGCAGGGGAGACAGAGAAGAGAGAAGCAGAGGAGACAGAGAAGAGGGAAGCAGGGAAGACAGAGAAGAGGGAAGCAGGGGAGACAGAGAAGAGGGAAGCAGGGGAGACAGAGAAGAGGGAAGCAGGGGAGACGGAGAAGAGGGAAGCAGGGGAGACGGAGAAGAGGGAAGCAGGGGAGACAGAGAAGAGTGAAGCAGGGAAGACAGAGAAGAGGGAAGCAGGGGAGACAGAGAAGAGGGAAGCAGGGAAGACAGAGAAGAATAAAGCAGGGGAGACAGAGAAGAGGGAAGCAGGGAAGACAGAGAAGAGGGAAGCAGGAGAGACTGAGAAGAGGGAAGCAGGGGAGACAGAGAAGAGGGAAGCAGGGAAGACAGAGAAGAGGGAAGCAGGGGAGACAGAGAAGAGGGAAGCAGGGAAGACAGAGAAGAGGGAAGCAGGGGAGACAGAGAAGAGGGAAGCAGGAGAGACAGAGAAGAGGGAAGCAGGGGAGACTGAGAAGAGGGAAGCAGGAGAGACAGAGAAGAGGGAAGCAGGGAACACAGAGAAGAGGGAAGCAGGAGAGACTGAGAAGAGGGAAGCAGGGGAGACAGAGAAGAGGGAAGCAGGGAAGACAGAGAAGAGGGAAGCAGGGGAGACAGAGAAGAGGGAAGCAGGGAAGACAGAGAAGAGGGAAGCAGGGGAGACAGAGAAGAGGGAAGCAGGGGAGACAGAGAAGAGAGAAGCAGGGGAGACAGAGAAGAGGGAAGCAGGGGAGACAGAGAAGAGGGAAGCAGGGGAGACAGAGAAGAGGGAAGCAGGGGAGACAGAGAAGAGGGAAGCAGGGAAAACAGAGAAGAGGGAAGCAGGGGAGACAGAGAAGAGGGAAGCAGGGGAGACAGAGAAGAGGGAAGCAGGGGAGAGAGAGAGGGGGGAAGCAGGGGAGACAGAGAAGAAGGAAGCAGGGGAGACAGAGAAGAGGGAAGCAGGGGAGACAGAGAAGAGGGAGGCAGGAGAGACAGAGAAGCAGGGGAGACAGAGAAGAGAGAAGCAGGGAACACAGAGAAGATGGAAGCAGGGAAGACAGAGAAGAGGGAAGAAGGGGAGACAGAGAAGAGGGAAGCAGGGGAGACTGAGAAGAGGGACGCAGGGGAGACAGAGAAGAGGGAAGCAGGGGAGAGAGAGAAGAGGGAAGCAGGGGAGAGAGAGAAGCAGGGGAGACAGAGAAGAGGGAAGCAGGGAAAACAGAGAAGAGGGAAGCAGGGTAGACAGAGAAGAGGGA
>NC_091292.1:59447991-59452991 GCF_038502225.1 Cherax quadricarinatus
CCATGATTTTGCATGCTATACATGTCAGTGACACTGGTCTGTAGTTTAGTGCTTCATGTCTGTCTCCTTTTTTAAAGATTGGTACCACATTTGCTGTCTTCCATGCCTCAGGCAATCTCCCTGTTTCGATAGATGTATTGAATATTGTTGTTAGGGGTACACATAGCACCTCTGCTCCCTCTCTCAGGACCCATGGAGAGATGTTATCTGGCCCCATTGCCTTTGAGGTATCTAGCTCACTCAGAAGCCTCTTCACTTCTTCCTCGGTTGTGTGTACTGTGTCCAGCACATGGTGGTGTACCCCACCTCTCCGTCTTTCTGGAGCCCCTTCTGTCTCCTCTGTGAACACTTCTTTGAATCTCTTGTTGAGTTCCTCACATACTTCACTGTCATTTCTTGTTGTCTCTCCTCCTTCCTTCCTTAGCCTGATTACCTGGTCTTTGACGGTTGTTTTCTTCCTGATGTGGCTGTATAACAGCTTCGGGTCAGATTTGGCTTTTGCTGCTATGTCGTTTTCATATTGACGTTGGGCCTCCCTTCTTATCTGTGCATATTCGTTTCTGGCTCTACGACTGCTCTCCTTATTCTCCTGAGTCCTTTGCCTTCTATATTTCTTCCATTCCCTAGCACACTTGGTTTTTGCCTCCTTGCATCTTTGAGTGAACCATGGGTTCATCCTGGCTTTTTCATTATTCCTGTTACCCTTGGGTACAAACCTCTCCTCAGCCTCCTTGCACATTGTGACTACATATTCCATCATCTCATTAACTGGTTTCCCTGCCAGTTCTCTGTCCCACTGAACCTCATTCAGGAAGTTCCTCATTCCTGTGTAGTCCCCTTTCCTGTAGTTTGGTTTCATTCGTCCTGGCCTTCCTGCTTCCCCCTCCACTTGTAGCTCTACTGTGTATTCGAAGCTCAAAACCACATGATCGCTGGCCCCAAGGGGTCTTTCATATGTGATGTCCTCAATATCTGCACTACTCAAGGTGAATAATAAGTCCAGTCTTGCTGGTTCATCCTCTCCTCTCTCTCTTGTAGTGTCCCTTACGTGTTGGTACATGAAGTTTTCCAGTACCACCTCCATCATCTTAACCCTCCATGTATCTTGGCCCCCATGTGGCTCCAAGTTCTCCCATTCGATCTCCTTGTGGTTAAAGTCGCCCATGATCAGGAGCTTTGCCCTACATGTATGAGCTCTTCTGGCCACTGCAGCCAGTGTGTCAACCATCGCTCTATTGCTCTCGTCATACTCTTGCCTTGGCCTCCTGCTGTTCTGTGGTGGGTTATACATCACTGCAATTATCACCTTGGGACCTCCAGAGTGAAGCGTTCCCGCTATACAATCACTTTCTTCTCCGCTGTCTCCTCTCTCCAGCTCATCAAAATTCCATCGGTGTTTGATCAGCAATGCCACTCCTCCCCCCCCCCTGTTCCTTCTGTCTTTCCTCAGGATCTGGTATCCCGTTGGGAAGATGGCATCTGTTATCATACCTGTAAGTTTGGTTTCTGTGATTGCTATGATGTCTGGTGATGCCTCTTTGACTCTTTCGTGCCACTCCTCCCACTTGTTTGTTATTCCATCAGCGTTTGTGTACCATACCTTCAGTTTCCTTTCCAACACTGTGGTTTGGGGAGCCTGTGGGGGTGGGAGACCTGGTAGTATACTGTGGGATTCTATGGTTGGGGGTTGGGTGGAAGCTGTGGGTATGGATTGTATTGTGTGTTGGGATGGTGTGATAGGTTGTGGGGTTCCGAGGTTAGTTGTGTGTGTGCTTGCTCTTGCTGCTCTGTTCTGCTCTGACTGACCTCTGCTGGTTCCATCCTTGTCTCCTTTCCTAGCTCCTTTCGCTTTTTTGTCCTCTCCCTCAGCTGCTGTCTCTCTTTATGTGTTCTGTCTCTGTCTAGGAACACCTTCTTGTACTCTTCCGAGCTTCTCAACCGTGGTTTTTCTTGGAGGATCCTGTTCCGCACTGTTTCTGTCCTGAGAATCAGCTTGATCGGTCGGTTTCTCCCCTTCAAGTACCCCCCTATTCTCTGAAAATTTACAATCTCGTCCATGTCTTCTCCCCCTATTTCCGTGATGATTTTCTCAATCTCCTTTCTTTCTTCCTGCCGTCTTTCAGTGTGTGTCCTTTCCTCTCTCTCCCGAAGCCCATGGATAAACACTGATTTTGCCCTTTCCTCCTCCCATTGCCTCTCCCTCTGTGACTCTGGTTCCTGTCTGTATGTGGCCATTTTCTCCCTTGATTTTTCCAGTGGCTCTTGGTAGCATGGTTGTGCCTCAGCATTCGACTTATCTCCCTCTCCATCTGCACCCATCTGCTCTTCCCTTCCACTCCCTGGCCCTTCTTTGCAGGCTGATAGGACCTTAGCATATTTCATATCTCCTTCCTTCCTGTTCAGCCTCTCAGCTTCGTATGGTGTGTCTTCTCTGGTCACTACCCCTGAGACTTGCTTCAGCCTGTTTACCTCAAATTCTAGGACCTTTACCCTGGCTACTGCAGTTTCGACTTGTGCCTCCCAATTCTTCGTCTCCTTCTCCAACCTCTTTTCCCATTTCACAGAGAGCTCTTTCTCCATTTTTTCAGAAAGCTCTCCTAATTTTCTCTCCCATTCTTGTTCTATCCTTTTCCACTGCTCCTCCATCCATTCCTCCCTACCAGTATCATTGTCATCTGATCCCTGATTCCTGCGAGTCCCAACCATTTTTTTTTTTTATTATTAAAAGAGAAAGTGAAAAAGAAAAAGGGCGAGAGAGTGAGAGAGAGGGAGAAAGAGAGAGAAGGGGAGGGTAGAAGGAGGGGAAAAGGGGGAGAAAATGAGATAGAGAGGGGGGAGTGACAAGGGAAGAGAGGGAGAGAGAGAGAATAGGAAGAGAGAGAAAGAGAGGAAGACAGAGAGGGGGAGAGAGAGGGGGAAAGGGAGGGAGAGGGAGAGAGAGGAAGAGAGAGGAAGAGAGAGAGAGTGAGAGGAAGAGAGAGAGGAAGAGGGAGAGGAAGAGGGAGAGGAAGAGAGGATGAGAGAGAGAGAGAGAGAGAGAGAGAGAGAGAGAGAGAGAGAGAGAGAGAGAGAGAGAGAGAGAGAGAGAGAGAGAGAGAGAGAGAGAGAGAGGGAGAGGAAGAGAGAGGAGGGGAGAGGGAGGCGGGGGGGGGGGGGGAAGGAAGGGTTAGAGGATCACTTCACAGGAAGGTGTGAAATCCTGTATATGGTGTGTGTGTGTGTGTGTGTGTGTGTGTGTGTGTGTGTGTGTGTGTACTCACCTAGTTGTACTCACCTAGTTGAGGTTGCGGGGGTCGAGTCCGAGCTCCTGGCCCCGCCTCTTCACTGATCGCTACTAGGTCACTCTCCCTGAGCCGTGAGCTTTATCGTACCTCTGCTTAAAGCTATGTATGGATCCTGCCTCCACTACATCGCTTCCCAAACTATTCCACTTACTGACTACTCTGTGGCTGAAGAAATACTTCCTAACATCCCTGTGATTCATCTGTGTCTTTAGCTTCCAACTGTGTCCCCTTGTTACTGTGTCCAATCTCTGGAACATCCTGTTTTTGTCCACCTTGTCAATTCCTCTCAGTATTTTGTATGTCGTTATCATGTCCCCCCTATCTCTCCTGTCCTCCAGTGTCGTCAGGTTGATTTCCCTTAACCTCTCCTCGTAGGACATACCTCTTAGCTCTGGGACTAGTCTTGTTGCAAACCTTTGCACTTTCTCTAGTTTCTTTACGTGCTTGGCTAGGTGTGGGTTCCAAACTGGTGCCGCATACTCCAATATGGGCCTAACGTATACGGTGTACAGGGTCCTGAACGATTCCTTATTAAGATGTCGGAATGCTGTTCTGAGGTTTGCTAGGCGCCCATATGCTGCAGCAGTTATTTGGTTGATGTGCGCTTCAGGAGATGTGCCTGGTGTTATACTCACCCCAAGATCTTTTTCCTTGAGTGAGGTTTGTAGTCTCTGACCCCCTAGACTGTACTCCGTTTGCGGCCTTCTTTGCCCTTCCCCAATCTTCATGACTTTGCACTTGGTGGGATTGAACTCCAGGAGCCAATTGCTGGACCAGTTCTGCAGCCTGTCCAGATCCCTTTGTAGTTCTGCCTGGTCTTCGATCGAGTGTATTCTTCTCATCAACTTCACGTCATCTGCAAACAGGGACACCTCAGAGTCTATTCCTTCCGTCATGTCGTTCACAAATACCAGAAACAGCACTGGTCCTAGGACTGACCCCTGCGGGACCCCGCTGGTCACAGGTGCCCACTCTGACACCTCGCCACGTACCATGACTCGCTGCTGTCTTCCTGACAAGTATTCCCTGATCCATTGTAGTGCCTTCCCTGTTATCCCTGCTTGGTCCTCCAGTTTTTGCACCAATCTCTTGTGTGGAACTGTGTCAAACGCCTTCTTGCAGTCCAAGAAAATGCAATCCACCCACCCCTCTCTCTCTTGTCTTACTGCTGTCACCATGTCATAGAACTCCAGTAGGTTTGTGACACAGGATTTCCCGTCCCTGAAACCATGCTGGCTGCTGTTGATGAGATCATTCCTTTCTAGGTGTTCCACCACTCTTCTCCTGATAATCTTCTCCATGATTTTGCATACTATACATGTCAGTGACACTGGTCTGTAGTTTAATGCTTCATGTCTGTCTCCTTTTTTAAAGATTGGGACTACATTTGCTGTCTTCCATGCCTCAGGCAATCTCCCTGTTTCGATAGATGTATTGAATATTGTTGTTAGGGGTACACATAGCGCCTCTGCTCCCTCTCTCAATACCCATGGGGAGATGTTATCTGGCCCCATTGCCTTTGAGGTATCTAGCTCACTCAGAAGCCTCTTCACTTCTTCCTCGGTTGTGTGCACTGTGTCCAGCACTTGGTGGTGTGCCCCACCTCTCCGTCTTTCTGGAGTCCCTTCTGTCTCCTCTGTGAACACTTCTTTGAATCTCTTGTTGAGTTCTTCACATACTTCCCGGTCATTTCCTGTTGTCTCTCCTCCTTCCTTC
>NC_091292.1:59460491-59470491 GCF_038502225.1 Cherax quadricarinatus
CTCTTGTGTGGAACTGTGTCAAACGCCTTCTTGCAGTCCAAGAAAATGCAATCCACCCACCCCTCTCTCTCTTGTCTTACTGCTGTCACCATGTCATAGAACTCCAGTAGGTTTGTGACACAGGATTTCCCGTCCCTGAAACCATGTTGGCTGCTGTTGATGAGATCATTCCTTTCTAGGTGTTCCACCACTCTTCTCCTGATAATCTTCTCCATGATTTTGCATACTATACATGTCAGTGACACTGGTCTGTAGTTTAATGCTTCATGTCTGTCTCCTTTTTTAAAGATTGGGACTACATTTGCTGTCTTCCATGCCTCAGGCAATCTCCCTGTTTCGATAGATGTATTGAATATTGTTGTTAGGGGTACACATAGCGCCTCTGCTCCCTCTCTCAATACCCATGGGGAGATGTTATCTGGCCCCATTGCCTTTGAGGTATCTAGCTCACTCAGAAGCCTCTTCACTTCTTCCTCGGTTGTGTGCACTGTGTCCAGCACTTGGTGGTGTGCCCCACCTCTCCGTCTTTCTGGAGTCCCTTCTGTCTCCTCTGTGAACACTTCTTTGAATCTCTTGTTGAGTTCTTCACATACTTCACGGTCATTTCCTGATGTCTCTCCTCCTTCCTTCCTTAGCCTGATTACCTGGTCCTTGACTGTTGTTTTCCTCCTGATGTGGCTGTACAACAGTTTCGGGTCAGATTTGGCTTTCGCTGCTATGTCATTTTCATATTGTCTTTGGGCCTCCCTTCTTATCTGTGCATATTCGTTTCTGGCTCTACGACTGCTCTCCTTATTCTCCTGGGTCCTTTGCCTTCTATATTTCTTCCATTCCCTAGCACACTTGGTTTTTGCCTCCCTGCACCTTTGGGTAAACCATGGGCTCATCCTGGCTTTTTCATTACTCCTGTTATCCTTGGGTACAAACCTCTCCTCAGCCTCCTTGCATTTTGTTGCTACATATTCCATCATCTCATTAACTGGCTTCCCTGCCAGTTCTCTGTCCCACTGAACCCCGTTCAGGTAGTTCCTCATTCCTGTGTAGTCCCCTTTCTTGTAGTTTGGCTTCATTCGTCCTGGCCTTCCTGCTTCTCCCTCCACTTGTAGCTCTACTGTGTATTCGAAGCTTAAAACCACATGGTCACTGGCCCCAAGGGGTCTTTCATATGTGATGTCCTCGATATCTGCACTACTGAAGATGAATACTAAGTCCCAGCCTTGCTGGTTCATCCTCTCCTCTCTCTCTTGTAGTGTCCCTTACGTGTTGGTACATGAAGTTCTCCAGTACCACCTCCATCATCTTAGCCCTCCATGTATCTTGGCCCCCATGTGGGTCCAAGTTCTCCCAATCGATCTCCTTGTGGTTAAAGTCACCCATGATCAGGAGCTTTGCCCTGCATGCATGAGCTCTTCTGGCCACTCTAGCCAGTGTGTCAACCATTGCTCTATTGCTCTCGTCGTACTCTTGCCTTGGCCTCCTGCTGTTCTGTGGTGGGTTATACATCACTGCTATTACCACCTTGGGACCTCCAGAGTGAAGTGTTCCCACTATGTAATCACTTTCTTCTCCGCTATCTCCTCTCTCCAGCTCATCAAAATTCCAGCGATTTTTGATCAGCAACGCCACTCCTCCACCCCCCGTTCCCTCTGTCTTTCCTCAGGATTTGGTATCCCGTTGGAAAGATGGCATCTGTTATCATACCTGTAAGCTTGGTTTCTGTGAGAGCTATGATGTCCGGTGATGCTTCTTTGACTCTTTCGTGCCACTCCTCCCACTTATTTGTTATTCCATCAGCGTTTGTGTACCATACCTTCAGTTTCCTTTCCAACACTGTGGTTTGGGGGGCCTGTGAGGGTGGGAGACCTGGTGGCATACTGTGGGATTCTATAGCTCGGTGTTGGGTGGAGGCTGTGGGTATGGATTGCAGTGTGTGTTGGGATGGTGTGATAGGTTGTATGGTTCTGAGAGTAGTTGTGTGTGTGCTTGCCCTTGCTGTTCTGTCCTGCTCTGACAGACCTCTGCTGGTTCCCTCCTTGTCTCTTTTCCTAGCTCCTTTCGCTTTTTTGTCCTCTCCCTCAGCTGCTGTCATTCTGATTTTGTTCTGTCTCTGTCTAGGAACACCCTCTTGTACTCTTCCGAGTATTTCAATCGTGGTTTCTCTTGGAGGATCCTGTTCCGCACTGTTTCCGTCCTGAGAATCAGCTTGATTGGTCGGTTTCTCCCCTTCGAGTACCCCCCTATTCTCTGAAAATTTACAATCTCGTCCATCTCTTCACCTCTTTCCGTGATGATTTTCTCAATCTCCTTTCTTTCTTCCTGCTTCCTTTCAGTGTGTGTCCTTTCCTCTCTCTCCTGAAGCCCATGTGTGTGTGTGTGTATGTGTGTATGTGTGTGTGTGTGTGTGTATGTGTGTGTGTGTGTGTGTGTGTGTGTGTGTGTGTGTGTGTGTGTGTGTGTGTGTGTATGTGTGTGTGTGTGTTTGTATGTGTGTGTGTGTGTGTGTGTGTGTGTGTGTGTGTGTGTGTGTGTGTGTGTGTGTGTGTGTGTGTACTCACCTAGTTGAGGTTGCGGGGGTCGAGTCCGAGCTCCTGGCCCCGCCTCTTCACTAATCGCTACTAGGTCACTCTCCCTGAGCCGTGAGCTTTATCATACCTCTGCTTAAAGCTATGTATGGATCCTGCCTCCACTACATCGCTTCCCAAACTATTCCACTTACTGACTACTCTGTGGCTGAAGAAATATTTCCTAACATCCCTGTGATTCATCTGTGTCTTCAGCTTCCAACTGTGTCCCCTTGTTACTGTGTCCAATCTCTGGAACATCCTGTCTTTCTCCACCTTGTCAATTCCTCTCAGTATTTTGTATGTCGTTATCATGTCCCCCCTATCTCTCCTGTCCTCCAGTGTCGTCAGGTTGATTTCCCTTAACCTCTCCTCGTAGGACATACCTCTTAGCTCTGGGACTAGTCTTGTTGCAAACCTTTGCACTTTCTCTAGTTTCTTTACGTGCTTGGCTAGGTGTGGGTTCCAAACTGGTGCCGCATACTCCAATGTGGGCCTAACGTACACGGTGTACAGGGTCCTGAATGATTCCTTATTAAGATGTCGGAATGCTGTTCTGAGGTTTGCTAGGCGCACATATGCTGCAGCAGTTATTTGGTTGATGTGTGCTTCAGATGTGCCTGGTGTTATACTCACCCCAAGATCTTTTTCCTTGAGTGAAGTTTGTAGTCTCTGGCCCCCTAGACTGTACTCCGTCTGCGGTCTTCTTTGCCCTTCCCCAATCTTCATGACTTTGCACTTGGTGGGATTTAACTCCAGGAGCCAATTGCTGGACCAGGTCTGCAGCCTGTCCAGATCCCTTTGTAGTTCTGCCTGGTCTTCGATCGAGTGAATTCTTCTCATCAACTTCACGTCATCTGCAAACAGGGACACCTCAGAGTCTATTCCTTCCGTCATGTCGTTCACAAATACCAGAAACAGCACTGGTCCTAGGACTGACCCCTGTGGGACCCCGCTGGTCATAGGTGCCCACTCTGACACCTCGCCACGTACCATGACTCGCTGCTGTCTTCCTGACAAGTATTCCCTGATCCATTGTAGTGCCTTCCCTGTTATCCCTGCTTAGTCCTCCAGTTTTTGCACCAATCTCTTGTGTGGAACTGTGTCAAACGCCTTCTTGCAGTCCAAGAAAATGCAATCCACCCACCCCTCTCTCTCTTGTCTTACTGCTGTCACCATGTCATAGAACTCCAGTAGGTTTGTGACACAGGATTTCCCGTCCCTGAAACCATGTTGGCTGCTGTTGATGAGATCGTTCCTTTCTAGGTGTTCCACCACTCTTCTCCTGATAATCTTCTCCATGATTTTGCATACTATACATGTCAGTGACACTGGTCTGTAGTTTAATGCTTCATGTCTGTCTCCTTTTTTAAAGATTGGGACTACATTTGCTGTCTTCCATGCCTCAGGCAATCTCCCTGTTTCGATAGATGTATTGAATATTGTTGTTAGGGGTACACATAGCGCCTCTGCGCCCTCTCTCAATACCCATGGGGAGATGTTATCTGGCCCCATTGCCTTTGAGGTATCTAGCTCACTCAGAAGCCTCTTCACTTCTTCCTCGGTTGTGTGCACTGTGTCCAGCACATGTTGGTGTGCCCCACCTCTCCGTCTTTCTGGAGCCCCTTCTGTCTCCTCTGTGAACACTTCTTTGAATCTCTTGTTGAGTTCCTCACATACTTCACGGTCATTTCTTGTTGTCTCTCCTCCTTCCTTCCTTAGCCTGATTACCTGGTCCTTGACGGTTGTTTTCCTCCTGATGTGGCTGTACAACAGTTTCGGGTCAGACTTGGCTTTCACTGCTATGTCATTTTCATATTGTCTTTGGGCCTCCCTTCTTATCTGTGCATATTCGTTTCTGGCTCTACGACTGCTCTCCTTATTCTCCTGGGTCCTTTGCCTTCTATATTTCTTCCATTCCCTAGCACACTTGGTTTTGCCTCCCTGCACCTTTGGGTAAACCATGGGCTCATCCTGGCTTTTTCATTATTCCTGTTACCCTTGGGTACAAACCTCTCCTCAGCCTCCTTGCATTTTGTTGCTACATATTCCATCATCTCATTAACTGGCTTCCCTGCCAGTTCTCTGTCCCACTGAACCCCGTTCAGGAAGTTCCTCATTCCTGTGTAGTCCCCTTTCTTGTAGTTTGGCTTCATTCGTCCTGGCCTTCCTGCTTCTCCCTCCACTTGTAGCTCTACTGTGTATTCGAAGCTTAAAACCACATGGTCACTGGCCCCAAGGGGTCTTTCATATGTGATGTCCTCGATATCTGCACTACACAAGGTGAATACTAAGTCCAGCCTTGCTGGTTCATCCTCTCCTCTCTCTCTTGTAGTGTCCCTTACGTGTTGGCACATGAAGTTTTCCAGTACCACCTCCATCATCTTAGCCCTCCATGTATCTTGGCCCCCATGTGGGTCCAAGTTCTCCCAATCGATCTCTTTGTGGTTAAAGTCACCCATGATCAGGAGCTTTGCCCTGCATGCATGAGCTCTTCTGGCCACTCTAGCCAGTGTGTCAACCATCGCTCTATTGCTCTCGTCGTAATCTTGCCTTGGCCTCCTGCTGTTCTTTGGTGGGTTATACATCACTGCTATTACCACCTTGGGACCTCCAGAGTGAAGCGTTCCCGCTATGTAATCACTTTCTTCTCCGCTGTCTCCTCTCTCCAGCTCATCAAAATTCCAGCGATTTTTGATCAGCAATGCCACTCCTCCACCCCCCCTGTTCCCTCTGTCTTTCCTCAGGATTTGGTATCCCGTTGGAAAGATGGCATGTGTTATCATACCTGTAAGCTTGGTTTCTGTGAGAGCTATTATGTCCGGTGATGCTTCTTTGACTCTTTCATGCCACTCCTCCTACTTATTTGTTATTCCATCAGCGTTTGTGTACCATACCTTCAGTTTCCTTTCCAACACTGTGGTTTGGTGGGCCTGTGAGGGTGGGAGACCTGGTGGCATACTGTGGGATTCTATAGCTCGGTGTTGGGTGGAGGCTGTGGTTATGGATTGTAGTGTATGTTGGGATGGTGTGATAGGTTGTATGGTTCTGAGAATAGTTGTGTGTGTGCTTGCCCTTGCTGTTCTGTTCTGCTCTGACTGACCTCTGCTGGTTCCATCCTTGTCTCTTTTCCTAGTTCCTTTCGCTTTTTTGTCCTCTCCCTCAGCTGCTGTCGTTCTGATTTTGTTCTGTCTCTGTCTAGGAACACCCTCTTGAACTCTTCCGAGTATTTCAACCGTGGTTTCTCTTGGAGGATCCTGTTCCGCACTGTTTCCGTCCTGAGAATCAGCTAGATTGGTCGGTTTCTCCCCTTCGAGTACCCCCCTATTCTCTGAAAATTTACAATCTCGTCCATCTCTTCACCTATTTCCGTGATGATTTTCTCAATCTCCTTTCTTTCTTCCTGCTGCCTTTCAGTGTGTGTTCTTTCCTCTCTCTCCTGAAGCCCATGGATAAACACTGATTTTGCCCTTTCCTCCTTCCATTGCCTCACCCTCTGTGACTCTGGATCCTGCCTGTATGTGGTCAGTTTCTCCCTTGATTTTTCCAGTGGCTCTTGATAGCATGGTTGTGCCTCAGCATTCGACCTATCACCCTCTCCATCTGCAACCAGCTGTTCTTCCCTTTCACTCCTTGGTCCTCCTTGGCAGGCTGATATGACCTTAGCATAATTCATAATTCCTTCCTTCCTGTTCGGCCTCGCAGCTTCATATGCTGTGTCTTCTCTGGTCACTGTGTGTATGTGTGTGTGTGTGTGTGTGTGTGTGTGTGTGTGTGTGTGTGTGTGTGTGTGTGTGTGTGTGTGTGTGTATGTGTGTGTGTGTGTGTGTGTGTGTGTGTGTGTTGTGTGTGTGTGTGTGTGTGTGTATGTGTGTGTGTGTGTGTGTATGTGTGTGTGTGTGTGTGTGTGTGTGTGTGTGTGTGTGTGTGTGTGTGTGTGTGTGTGTGTATGTGTGTGTGTGTATGTGTGTGTGTGTGTGTGTGTGTGTGTGTGTGTGTGTGTGTGTGTGTGTGTGTGTGTGTGTGTGTGTGTGTGTGTGTGTGTGTGTGTGTGTGTTTGTGTGCTCTGGGAGTAGAATAACTGTCAGACTCATCAAAGGCATATCAAAGGTAGAGGTAAGGTTCTAGGACTGACACTTGTGGAACTCCGCTCTACACATGCGTCCACTCTGACATCTCGTCACGTACAATTACTCGTTGTTTCCTTCTTATGTATTCCCTGATGAACTGGAATGCTTTTCCTGCCATTCCTATCCATTCCTCTAGTTTTTGTACCAATCTCTTGTAAGGTACTGTCGAGTCTTTGTACAGTCCAAGAAAATGCAGTCTACTCATCCTTCTCTCTCCCTCTCTCTCTCTCTCTCTCTCTCTCTCTCTCTCTTGTCTTACTTCTGTTACCTTGTCATATAACTCCAGTAGGTTTGTGACACAGGATCTCCCATCCCTGAAGCCGTGCTGGTTGCCATGTATAGGCGCAATCCTTTCTCGGTGCTCTACCATTCTTCTGATAATCTTCTCCATGGCTTAACATACTGTACACGTCATTGACACTTGTCTATAGTTTGGTGCTGCCTGTCTGTTTCCTTAAAAATTGGGACTACATATGCTGTCTTACACACCTCAGGTAGCTGCCCTGTTTCGATAGAGTTGTTGAAGATTGTTGTCAGCAGCATACATAGTGCCTCTACTCCTTCTCTCAGGACCCATGGAGAGATGTCATCTGGGCCCACCGCCTTCAAGGTATCCGGTTCACATAGCAGTTTCTTCACCTCCTCCTCGGTTGTGTGTAGTGTGCCCAACACTTGCTGGTGTACCCTACCACCTCGGTTTGCTGGAGTCCTTTCTGTCTCCACTGAGAATACCTCCCTAAATCTCGTGTTGAGCTCTTCACATACTTCCTGATCACTGTGAGCTCCCCTCCTTCCTCAGCCTGATTACCTGATCCTTGACTGTTGTTTTCTTCCTGATGTGGCTGTATAACAACTTTGCGTCAGATTTGGGTTTCGATGCTGTATCATTCTCGTAATGCCACTGAGCCTCCTTCCTTAGCCATGCATATTCGTTTCTGGTTCTTCGGCCTAACTCCTTATTTTCCTGAGTCCTTTGCCTTCTACACTTTTTCTATGCTCTAGCACACTTGGATTTGGCCTCTCCACACTTTCCAGTTAACCTTGGTCTCACTCTGGTCTTTCCATTGTTTGTGTTGCCCTTTGGGTACGAACTTCTCTGACTTCCTACACTTTGTGGCCACGTGGTCCAACAGTGTAGAAGGGACATAAGAATGGTAACGCATATATCTCGCACCAAGCAGACGAAGGATCGAACCTCCGCCACTCCTTGCGCTGAATGACACACAGGTTTAGCACTCTACATGAGCTGAAAATTGTTTTTTTATTTTAAGTACCTGACCAGCCGGGCTGTGGTTCGTATGTCTGTCTGCATGCGGCCAGCAGTAACAGCCTGGTTGATCAGACCCTAATCCACCACGAGGCTTGGTTTCAGACCGGGCCGCGGAGGCGTTGACCCCCGAAACCCTCTCCAGGTATACTCCAGGTGTGTGTACTCACCTAGCTGTACTCACCTAGTTGAGGTTGCGGGGGTCGAGTCCGAGCTCCTGGCCCCGCCTCTTCACTGATCACTACTAGGTCACTCTCCCTGAGCCGTGAGCTTTATCATACCTCTGCTTAAAGCTATGTATGGATCCTGCCTCCACTACATCGCTTCCCAAACTATTCCACTTCCTGACTACTCTGTGGCTGAAGAAATACTTCCTAACATCCCTGTGATTCATCTGTGTCTTCAGCTTCCAACTGTGTCCAATCTCTGGAACATCCTGTCTTTGTCCACCTTGTCAATTCCTCTCAGTATTTTGTATGTCGTTATCATGTCCCCCCTATCTCTCCTGTCCTCCAGTGTCGTCAGGTTGATGTCCCTTAACCTCTCCTCGTAGGACATACCTCTTAGCTCTGGGACTAGTCTTGTTGCAAACCTTTGCACTTTCTCTAGTTTCTTCACATGCTTGGCTAGGTGTGGGTTCCAAACTGGTGCCGCATACTCCAATATGGGCCTAACGTACACGGTGTAAAGGGTCCTGAATGATTCCTTATTAAGATGTCGGAATGCTGTTCTGAGGTTTGCTAGGCGCCCATATGCTGCAGCAGTTATTTGGTTGATGTGCGCTTCAGGAGATGTGCCTGGTGTTATACTCACCCCAAGATCTTTTTCCTTGAGTGAGGTTTGTAGTCTCTGGCCCCCTAGACTGTACTCCGTCTGTGGTCTTCTTGACCCCACTGGTCACAGGTGCCCACTCTGACACCTCGCCACGTACCATGACTCACTGCTGTCTTCCTGACAGGTATTCCCTGATCCATTGTTGTGCTTTCCCTGTTATCCCTGCTTGGTCCTCCAGTTTTTGCACTAATCTCTTGTTTGGAACTGTGTCGAATGCCTTTTTGCAGTCCAAGAATATGCAATCCACCCACCCCTCTCTCTCTTGTCTTACTGCTGTCACCATGTCATAGAACTCCAGTAGGTTTGTGACACAGGATTTCCCATCCCTGAAACCATGTTGGCTGCTGTTGATGAGATCATTCCTTTTTAGGTGTTCCACCACTCTTCTCCTGATAATCTTCTCCATTATTTTGCATACTATACATGTCTGTAGTTTAGTGCTTCATGTCTGTCTCCTTTTTAAAGACTGGGACTACATTTGCTGTCTTCCATGCCTCAGGCAATCTCCCTGTTTCGATAGTTGTATTGAATATTGTTGTTAGGGGTACACATAGCACCTCTGCTCCCTCTCTCAGAACCCATGGAGAGATGTTATCTGGCCTCATTGCCTTTGAGGTATCTAGCTCACTCAGAAGCCTCTTTACTTCTTCCTCGGTTGTGGGTACTGTGTCCAGCACTTGGTGGTGTGCCCCACCTCTCCGTCTTTCTGGAGCCCCTTCTGTCTCCTCTGTGAACACTTCTTTGAATCTCTTGTTGAGTTCCTCACATACTTCACGGTCATTTCTTGTTGTCTCTCCTCCTTCCTTCCTTAGCCTGATTACCTGGTCCTTGACGGTTGTTTTCCTCCTGATGTGGCTGTATAACAGTTTCGGGTCAGATTTGGCTTTCGCTGCTATGTTGTTTTCATATTGTCGTTGGGCCTCCCTTCTTATCTGTGCATATTCGTTTCTGGCTCTACGACTGCTCTCCTTATTCTCCTGGGTCCTTTGCCTTCTGTATTTCTTCCATTCCTTAGCACACTTGGTTTTTGCCTCCCTGCCCCTTTGGGTGAACCATGGGCTCATCCTGGCTTTTTCATTATTCCTGTTACCCTTGGGTACAAACCTCTCCTCAGGCTCCTTGCATATTGTTGCTACATATTCCATCATATCATTAACTGGCTTCCCTGCCAGTTCTCTGTCCCACTGAACCCCATTCAGGAAGTTCCT
>NC_091292.1:59475491-59502991 GCF_038502225.1 Cherax quadricarinatus
AGATGGGTGGTCAGGCTGGTGTCTCACAATAAGGTGTTAAAAACAGGTGGTCAGGCTGGTGTCTCACAATAAGGTGTTACAGACGGGTGGTCAGGCTGGTGTCTCACAATAAGGTGTTACAGACGGGTGGTCAGGCTGGTGTCTCACAATAAGGTGTTACAGACGGGTGGTCAGGCTGGTGTCCCACAATAAGGTGTTACAGATGGGTGGTCAGGCTGGTGTCCCACAATAAGGTGTTACAGACGGGTGGTCAGGCTGGTGTCCCACAATAAGGTGTTACAGAAGGGTGGTCAGGCTGATGTCTCACAATAAGGTGTTACAGACGGGTGGTCAGGCTGGTGTCTCACAATAAGGTGTTACAGATGGGTGGTCAGGCTGGTGTCTCAGAATAAGGTGTTACAGATGGGTGGTCAGGCTGGTGTCTCACAATAAGGTGTTACAGACGGGTGGTCAGGCTGGTGTCCCACAATAAGGTGTTACAGAAGGGTGGTCAGGCTGGTGTCTCACAATAAGGTGTTACAGACGGGTGGTCAGGCTGGTGTCTCACAATAAGGTGTTACAGACGGGTGGTCAGGCTGGTGTCTCACAATAAGGTGTTACAGACGGGTGGTCAGGCTGGTGTCTCACAATAAGGTGTTACAGACGGGTGGTCAGGCTGGTGTCTCACAATAAGGTGTTACAGATGGGTGGTCAGGCTGGTGTCTCACAATAAGGTGTTACAGACGGGTGGTCAGGCTGGTGTCTCACAATAAGGTGTTACAGATGGGTGGTCAGGCTGGTGTCTCACAATAAGGTGTTACAGACGGGTGGTCAGGCTGGTGTCTCACAATAAGGTGTTACAGACGGGTGGTCAGGCTGGTGTCTCACAATAAGGTGTTACAGACGGGTGGTCAGGCTGGTGTCTCACAATAAGGTGTTACAGACGGGTGGTCAGGCTGGTGTCTCACAATAAGGTGTTACAGATGGGTGGTCAGGCTGGTGTCTCACAATAAGGTGTTACAGACGGGTGGTCAGGCTGGTGTCTCACAATAAGGTGTTACAGACGGGTGGTCAGGCTGGTGTCTCACAATAAGGTGTTACAGACGGGTGGTCAGGCTGGTGTCTCACAATAAGGTGTTACAGACGGGTGGTCAGGCTGGTGTCTCACAATGTGTTACAGACGGGTGGTCAGGCTGGTGTCTCACAATAAGGTGTTACAGACGGGTGTCTCACAATAAGGTGTTACAGACGGGTGGTCAGGCTGGTGTCTCACAATAAGGTGTTACAGACGGGTGGTCAGGCTGGTGTCTCACAATAAGGTGTTACAGACGGGTGGTCAGGCTGGTGTCTCACAATAAGGTGTTACAGACGGGTGGTCAGGCTGGTGTCCCACAATAAGGTGTTACAGACGGGTGGTCAGGCTGGTGTCTCACAATAAGGTGTTACAGACGGGTGGTCAGGCTGGTGTCCCACAATAAGGTGTTACAGACGGGTGGTCAGGCTGGTGTCCCACAATAAGGTGTTACAGACGGGTGGTCAGGCTGGTGTCTCACAATAAGGTGTTACAGACGGGTGGTCAGGCTGGTGTCTCACAATAAGGTGTTACAGACGGGTGGTCAGGCTGGTGTCTCACAATAAGGTGTTACAGACGGGTGGTCATGCTGGTGTCCCACAATAAGGTGTTACAGACGGGTGGTCAGGCTGGTGTCTCACAATGTGTTACAGACGGGTGGTCAGGCTGGTGTCCCACAATAAGGTGTTACAGACGGGTGGTCAGGCTGGTGTCTCACAATAAGGTGTTACAGACGGGTGGTCAGGCTGGTGTCCCACAATAAGGTGTTACAGACGGGTGGTCAGGCTGGTGTCCCACAATAAGGTGTTACAGACGGGTGGTCAGGCTGGTGTCTCACAATAAGGTGTTACAGACGGGTGGTCAGGCTGGTGTCTCACAATAAGGTGTTACAGACGGGTGGTCAGGCTGGTGTCCCACAATAAGGTGTTACAGACGGGTGGTCAGGCTGGTGTCTCACAATAAGGTGTTACAGACGGGTGGTCAGGCTGGTGTCTCACAATAAGGTGTTACAGACGGGTGGTCAGGCTGGTGTCTCACAATAAGGTGTTACAGACGGGTGGTCAGGCTGGTGTCTCACAATAAGGTGTTACAGACGGGTGGTCAGGCTGGTGTCTCACAATAAGGTGTTACAGACGGGTGGTCAGGCTGGTGTCTCACAATAAGGTGTTACAGACGGGTGGTCAGGCTGGTGTCTCACAATAAGGTGTTACAGACGGGTGGTCAGGCTGGTGTCTCACAATAAGGTGTTACAGATGGGTGGTCAGGCTGGTGTCTCACAATAAGGTGTTACAGACGGGTGGTCAGGCTGGTGTCTCACAATAAGGTGTTACAGACGGGTGGTCAGGCTGGTGTCTCACAATAAGGTGTTACAGATGGGTGGTCAGGCTGGTGTCTCACAATAAGGTGTTACAGACGGGTGGTCAGGCTGGTGTCTCACAATAAGGTGTTACAGACGGGTGGTCAGGCTGGTGTCTCACAATAAGGTGTTACAGATGGGTGGTCAGGCTGGTGTCTCACAATAAGGTGTTACAGACGGGTGGTCAGGCTGGTGTCTCACAATAAGGTGTTACAGATGGGTGGTCAGGCTGGTGTCTCACAATAAGGTGTTACAGACGGGTGGTCAGGCTGGTGTCTCACAATAAGGTGTTACAGACGGGTGGTCAGGCTGGTGTCTCACAATAAGGTGTTACAGACGGGTGGTCAGGCTGGTGTCTCACAATAAGGTGTTACAGACGGGTGGTCAGGCTGGTGTCTCACAATAAGGTGTTACAGACGGGTGGTCAGGCTGGTGTCTCACAATAAGGTGTTACAGACGGGTGGTCAGGCTGGTGTCCCACAATAAGGTGTTACAGACGGGTGGTCAGGCTGGTGTCTCACAATAAGGTGTTACAGACGGGTGGTCAGGCTGGTGTCTCACAATAAGGTGTTACAGACGGGTGGTCAGGCTGGTGTCTCACAATAAGGTGTTACAGACGGGTGGTCAGGCTGGTGTCTCACAATAAGGTGTTACAGACGGGTGGTCAGGCTGGTGTCTCACAATAAGGTGTTACAGACGGGTGGTCAGGCTGGTGTCCCACAATAAGGTGTTACAGACGGGTGGTCAGGCTGGTGTCCCACAATAAGGTGTTACAGACGGGTGGTCAGGCTGGTGTCCCACAATAAGGTGTTACAGACGGGTGGTCAGGCTGGTGTCCCACAATAAGGTGTTACAGACGGGTGGTCAGGCTGGTGTCCCACAATAAGGTGTTACAGACAGGTGGTCAGGCTGGTGTCCACAATAATACAGACGGGTGGTCAGGTGGTGTACAGGTGTTACGACGGGTGGTCAGGCTGGTGTCCCACAATAAGGTGTTACAGACGGGTGGTCAGGCTGGTGTCCCACAATAAGGTGTTACAGACGGGTGGTCAGGCTGGTGTCCCACAATAAGGTGTTACAGACGGGTGGTCAGGCTGGTGTCCCACAATAAGGTGTTACAGACGGGTGGTCAGGCTGGTGTCTCACAATAAGGTGTTACAGACGGGTGGTCAGGCTGGTGTCTCACAATAAGGTGTTACAGACGGGTGGTCAGGCTGGTGTCTCAACAATATCACATTAAATGTTTTAGAAATCTGCTCTTGAAATATTTTTATACCACCTTGTATTAAATTAAATTTGAATAAAAAAACAATAACATTGAAATTAATGCATATTGTAGGTTTAGCGCTTTCTTTTGTTTATAATAATAATAATAATAATGCATTTGTAATATATTTTTGGTTGATGTAACCTATAATTTTGTGTAATTTTGTATTTAATATAGATGTAAAAGGATATAATGCACAGGGGTTGAGGGACAGTTTGCGTCAGCGCAAAGTTAAACGTTCAGTGTGTTTTTCGACAGTGAAAATTTATAATTTCTGTGGAAGATTCGATACTGTATTCTTTTATTTTTTATTGTATTGTATTGTCTTTGTATTGTATTGTCTTTAATAAAATACAAAAAAAAAGTACATCTGGATTTATATCTACCGTTGAACTGTCTGTTGCAAGCAAATTAGGATATATCTTTCATATGTCTGGTATCTTATTTTCAGTAATAAGATATCCTGACATTATACTGTTTATGTTTATATTCCTTAATAAGTGGATAATTAAGCACATGGTGTTCAAGAAAGTTACCACAAACTTATCATTTAGATGCATAGTCATCATCTGTATGCCTTCCGAACTGCCAGAAGTGCTTGTAAGCAAGCCTCAGCCTGGCTACTACAACCAGATGTACTTGTAAGCAAGCCTCAGCCTGGCTACTACAACCAGAAGTACTTGTAAGCAAGCCTCAGCCTGGCTACTACAACCAGAAGTGCTTGTAAGCAAGCCTCAGCCTGGCTACTACAACCAGAAGTACTTGTAAGCAAGCCTCAGCCTGGCTACTACAACCAGAAGTACTTGTAAGCAAGCCTCAGCCTGGCTACTACAACATCAGTCAATCTGTTTACATTACAAGTTGCTCCCGGACTTTTGAGTATCTATATCTGGCTTCTCCGATGAGCATATCAGAGTCATTATGTGAGTCAAGAGCCTTCAGTGATGGCAGAGAATCAATAATGATCAAAGAGTCAATGATAGAGCCATAAGTTAACTTAAACAGTGCCAACAGAGCCAGTAAGTATAAATGGAAAAGAATTTGCAACAAAAAACGTGAGGGAATGGCCAAAGACCGTTGACTGTCTTCAAGAGGAAAACTAAACAAGATCCTGTGATTATTTCTGATCATCGGGGCTATGGTGTGTATGGTGTAGACTGTGTGGGGCAAGCACCAGCAATCAGATTCATGAAGCCAATAACAGAGAGGCCTAGTCTGGGTCAGGGCTGCAAGGGTGATGACATTACAAAGGAAGAACACTGCAGCAGGCCTACTAGCCCATACTGGGCACATAAATGTCAAACCCAAACTAGCAAAAATATTTGTTAGATGTTTTGCTTACAAAACTGCCACCCTCGTGGCAGGTGGGTGAGCGTGGAGGGATGGCAGACACGACCTGCCACCCTCGTGGCAGGTGGGTGAGCGTGGAGGGATGGCAGACACGACCTGCCATCCTCGTGGCAGGTGGGTGAGCGTGGCGAGGATGGCAGACTTCACCTGCCACCCTCGTGGCATTACTTGGACCATTACAGCCTCTGCCAATTATCGATTATTGAAGCGACGTACAGACCAGACGCCAAGCTTCTTGCTCCCTCCCCCTGACACCCCAGCAATATCCCTCCCCCTGAAACCCCAGCAACATACTTTCCCCTGACACCCCAGCAAAACCTTCACCCCTGACACCATAGGAACACCCCTCCAACTGATACCCCAGCAACACCCCTCCCCTAAACACCCTAACAACACCCTTACCCCCCGAAACCCCAGCAACACCCCTCCCCCCTGACACCCTAGCAACACGCCTTCCTCTGACACGCAAGCAACACCCCTCCCCCTGACACCCCAGTAACACCCCACCCTCATACATCACAGCAACACCCCTCCCTCTGACACCCCAGGAATACCCTTCCCTTGACACCCCGGCAACACCCCTTCCATTGGCACTCCAGCAATATCCCTTCCCCTGAAACCCCAGCAACATCCCTCCCCCTGACACCCCAGCAAAACCTTCACCCCTGACACCATAGGAACACCCCTCCAACTGATACCCCAGCAACACCCGTCCCCCTAAACACCCTAGAAACACCCTTACCCCCGAAACCCCAGCAACACCCTTACTCCCCGAAACCCCAGCAACACCCCTCCCCCCTGAAACCCCAGCAACACCCCTTCCCCTGACACCCCAGCAACACTCCTCCCCCTGACACCCCAGAAACACCCCTCCCCCTGACCCCCAGCAACACTCCTCCCCCTGACACCCCAGCAACACCCCTCCCTCCTGACACGCCAGCGACACCCCTTCCCCTGGCACCCCAGCAATATCCCTTCCCCTGAAACCCCAGCAACATCTCTCCCCCTGACACCCCAGCAAAACCTTCATCCCTGACACCATAGGAACACCCCTCCAACTGATACCCCAGCAACACCCCTCCCCCTAAACACCCTAGCAACACCCTTACCCCCGAAACCCCAGCAACACCCTTGCTCCCCGAAACCCCAGCAACATCTCTCCCCCCTGACACCCCAGCAACACCCCATCCCCTGACACCCCAGCAACACTCTTCCCCATGACACCCCAGAAACACCCCTCCCCCTGACCCCACAGCAACACTCCTCCCCCTGACACCCCAGCAACACCCCTCCCCCCTGACACCCCAGCAACACCCCTTCCCCTGACACCCCAGCAACACTCCTCCCCTGACACCCCAGCAACACCCCTCCCCCCTGACACCCCAGCAACACCCCTTCCCCTGACACCCCAGCAACACCCCTTCCCCTGACACCCCAGCAACACTCCTCCCCCTGACACCCCAGCAACACCCCTTCCCCTGACACCCCAGCAACACCCCTCCCCCTGACACCCCCAGCAACACCCCTTCCCCTGACACTTCAGCAACACTCCTCCCCCTGACACCCCAGCAACACCCCTCCCCCTGACACCCCAGAAACACCCCTCCCCCTAACACCATAGCAACACCCCTTCCCCTGACACTTCAGCAACACCCCGCCCCCGGACACCCCAGCAACACCCCTCCCCCTGACACCCCAGCAACACCCCTTCCCCTGACACCTCAGCAACACTCCTCCCCCTGACACCCCAGCAACACCCCTTCCCCTGACACCTCAGCAACACTCCTCCCCCTGACACTTCAGCAACACCCCTCCCCCTGACACCCCCAGCAACACCCCTCCCCCCTGACACCCCTCCCCCTGACACCACAGCAACACCCATTCCCCTGACACCTCAGCAACACTCCTCCCCCTGACACCCCAGCAACACACCTCCCCCTGACACCCCAGCAAAACTCCTCCCCCTGACACTTCAGCAACACCCCTCCCCCTGACACCCCAGCAACACCCCTCCCCCTGACACCTCAGCAACACTCCTCCCCCTGACACCCGAGCAACACCACTTCCCCTGACACCCCAGCAACAACCCTCCCCCTGACATACCAGCAACACTCCTCCCCCTGACACCTTAGCAACACCCTTCTCCTGACACCCCAGCAACACCCCTCCCTCTGACACCCCAGCAACCCCCCTCCCCCAGACACCCCCAGCAACACCCCTTCCCCTGACACCACAGCAACACCCCTTCCCCTGACACCCCAGCAACACCCCTCCCCCTGACACCCCAGCAACACCCCTCCCCCTGACACCCCAGCAACACCCCTCCCCCTGACACCCCAGCAACACCCCTCCCCCTGACACCCCAGCAACACCCCTCCCCCTGACACCCCAGCAACACCCCTCCCCCTGACACCCCCAGCAACACCCCTTCCCCTGACACCCCCAGCAACACCCCTCCCCCTGACACCCCCAGCAACACCCCTTCCCCTGACACCCCAGCAACACCCCTCCCCCGACACCCCAGCAACACCCCTCCCCCGACACCCCAGCAACACCCCTCCCCCGACACCCCAGCAACACCCCTTCCCCTGACACTACAGCAACACCCCTTCCCCTGACACTACAGCAACACCCCTCCCCCTGACACCCCAGCAACACCCCTTCCCTTGACACCCCAGCAACACCCCTTCCCCTGACACCCCAGCAACACCCCTCCCCCTGACACCCCAGCAACACCCCTCCCCCTGACACCCCAGCAACACCCCTCCCCCTGACACCCCAGCAACACCCCTCCCCTGACACCCCAGACACACCCCTCCCCCTGACACCCCAGCAACACCCCTCCCCCTGACACCCCAGCAACACCCCTCCCCCTGACACCCCAGCAACACCCCTCCCCCTGACACCCCCAGCAACACCCCTTCCCCTGACACCCCAGCAACACCCCTTCCCCTGAACACCCTAGCACCACCCCTTCCCCTGACACCCCAGCAACACCCCTCCCCCGACACCCCAGCAACACCCCTTCCCCTGACACCCCAGCAACACCCCTCCCCCGACACCCCAGCAACACCCCTCCCCCGACACCCCAGCAACACCCCTCCCCCTGACACCCCAGCAACACCCCTCCCCCTGACACCCCCAGCAACACCCCTCCCTCTGACACCCCAGCAACACCCCTCCCCCTGACACCCCAGCAACACCCCACCCCCAGACACCCCAGCAACACCCCTCCCCCGACACCCCAGCAACACCCCTCCCCCAGACACCCCAGCAACACCCCTCCCCCTGACACCCCAGCAACACCCCTCCCCCTGACACCCCCAGCAACACCCCTCCCCCTGACACCCCAGCAACACCCCTCCCCCTGACACCCCAGCAACACCCCTCCCCCGACACCCCAGCAACACCCCTCCCCCTGACACCCCCAGCAACACCCCTCCCACGACACCCCAGCAACACCCCTCCCCCGCCACCCCAGCAACACCCCTCCCCCTGACACCCTAGCAACACCCCTCCCCCTGATACCCCAGCAACACCCCTCCCCCTGACACCCCAGCAACATTATGCAAGGACTATCTTCACTACACATTTACTAAATACCATCATCTCTACTACACAAGTACCATCTAAGCTTCACAAGTACCATCTAAGCTTCACAAGTACCATCTAAGCTTCACAAGTACCATCTAAGCTTCACAAGTACCATCTAAGCTTCACAAGTACCGTCTAAGCTTCACAAATACCATCTAAGCTTCACAAATACCATCTAAGCTTCACAAGTACCATCTAAGCTTCACAAGTACCATCTAAGCTTCACAAGTACCATCTAAGCTTCACAAGTACCATCTGAACTTCACAAGTACCATCTAAGCTTCACAAATACCATCTAAGCTTCACAAGTACCATCTAAGCTTCACAAGTACCATCTAAGCTTCACAAGTACCATCTAAGCTTCACAAATACCATCTAAGCTTCACAAGTACCATCTAAGCTTCACAAGTACCATCTAAGCTTCACAAGTACCATCTAAGCTTCACAAATACCATCTAAGCTTCACAAGTACCATCTAAGCTTCACAAGTACCATCTAAGCTTCACAAATACCATCTAAGCTTCACAAGTACCATCTAAGCTTCACAAGTACCATCTAAGCTTCACAAGTACCATCTAAGCTTCACAAGTACCATCTAAGCTTCACAAATACCATCTAAGCTTCACAAATACCATCTAAGCTTCACAAGTACCATCTAAGCTTCACAAGTACCATCTAAGCTTCACAAATACCATCTAAGCTTCACAAGTACCATCTAAGCTTCACAAGTACCATCTAAGCTTCACAAGTACCATCTAAGCTTCACAAGTACCATCTAAGCTTCACAAGTACCATCTAAGCTTCACAAGTACCATCTGAACTTCACAAGTACCATCTAAGCTTCACAAATACCATCTAAGCTTCACAAGTACCATCTAAGCTTCACAAGTACCATCTAAGCTTCACAAGTACCATCTAAGCTTCACAAATACCATCTAAGCTTCACAAGTACCATCTAAGCTTCACAAGTACCATCTAAGCTTCACAAGTACCATCTAAGCTTCACAAATACCATCTAAGCTTCACAAGTACCATCTAAGCTTCACAAGTACCATCTAAGCTTCACAAATACCATCTAAGCTTCACAAGTACCATCTAAGCTTCACAAGTACCATCTAAGCTTCACAAGTACCATCTAAGCTTCACAAGTACCATCTAAGCTTCACAAATTCCATCTAAGCTTCACAAGTACCATCTAAGCTTCACAAATACCATCTAAGCTTCACAAGTACCATCTAAGCTTCACAAGTACCACCTAAGCTTCACAAGTACCATCTAAGCTTCACAAATACCATCTAAGCTTCACAAGTACCATCTAAGCTTCACAAGTACCATCTAAGCTTCACAAATACCATCTAAGCTTGACAAATACCATCTAAGCTTCACAAGTACCACCTAAGCTTCACAAGTACCATCTAAGCTTCACAAGTACCATCTAAGCTTCGCAAGTACCATCTGTTCCACAGCTTCACAAATAATAACTGTACCAAGATACAAAGTGCATTAACCAACTTTGTAGTATAAATAACATAAAAGTTGCGTCTAAACTACAAAAGTAGAATCGCTGCTACACAACAAACACCTGTACTGTACGTGTATCATCGAGGGATTTTCGACCTTAGAAATAGTTTCCGTAAGAGTAAATCCTTATTAAATAACTTTTGGATTATTATAAATACCTTAGGACATTAATATGTGGGTTTTAAATTAGGAAGTGAAGTTAGCAGAGCAACAGCTGAGGCACATCAGCTGTGAGCTGAGGTCCCGGGAAAGCACATGTTGGTTTTTCTTCTGGTTTAATTTAAGCGACTCTGTGAGGTCAGCCAAACTCACGAAATCGTAATGACACGATTGCAAACAAACTACGGTATGGGTCGCTTGAACTGGCGGCGAGTCGTACAACTCCAGGACTGGAGTTTTACGACTCACTTGCCACGAGTTCCATTCCCACCCATACCGTGGTTTGTTTGCAATCGTGTCATTACGATTTCGTGAGTCTGGCTGACCTCACAGAGTCGCTTACAGTAAACCAGAAGAAAAACCAACATGTGCTTTCCCGGGACCTCAGCTCACAGCTCTACAAAATAGACACCATTCAGAGAGGAAGAAGAAACTGTAGTGACCCACATTATTATTATTATTATTATAATCAAGGGGGAAGCGCTAAACGCGGAGGATTATACAGCGCCTGGGGGGGGGGATGTGGAAGGCATTCAGGCTTAATTCGGGGAACTGGAGCATAGATCCAATTCCCTAAATCAAGAGCCCCTCACCAACATCAAGGAACCTTCCCTGAGGGGTGGGGCACCAGAGACTGTTGAGCCACCAGTGACTGTTGAGCCACCAGTGACTGTTGAGCCACCAGAGACTGTTGAGCCACCAGTGACTGTTGAGCCACCAGTGACTGTTGAGCCACTAGTGACTGTTGAGCCACCAGTGACTGTTGAGCCACCAGTGACTGTTGAGCCACCAGTGACTGTTGAGCCACCAGTGACTGTTGAACCACCAGAGACTGTTGAGCTACCCATCTCACCCAGTGAGTTACGTCGTTTTCTCACTTTTATACACAAATGACTCTCACTCCTTGGTGTAATAGGGAGGAAGGCTCACAAAGCCGAACACGCAAGATAACGCGGCGGGCAAAACGGAGAGTGCTATATCTTTGGCTACAGTGATCATAGTCTGACAACTGGAGCCAGAAAGAGTGTCGGGTTATACTGACGAGTCACCCATTGCTGTAGCAGCGGCAGATTTTGACGATATATCTGCCTGTGTTTATCTGTCGTCCAGCGTTATTAGTAGTGTTTCTTCAGGGGGGTGTTAGACAGGAGGTGATGTAGTCTGTGCTGATACTTGAACTGCTAATCGTTGAGCTGCGTCAGTACCATTCTGTACTGATACTTGAACTGCCCCTGGTTGAGCTGCGTCAGTACCATTCTGTACTGATACTCGAACTGCCCCTGGTTGAGCTGCGTCAGTACCATTCTGTACTGATACTTGAACTGCCCCTGGTTGAGCTGCGTCAGTACCATTCTGTACTGATACTCGAACTGCCCCTGGTTGAGCTGCGTCAGTACCATTCTGTACTGATACTTGAACTGCCCCTGGTTGAGCTGCGTCAGTACCATTCTGTACTGATACTTGAACTGCTCCTGGTTGAGCTGCGTCAGTACCATTCTGTACTGATACTTGAACTGCTCCTGGTTGAGCTGCGTCAGTACCATTCTGTACTGATACTCGAACTGCCCCTGACTGAGCTGCGTCAGTCTGTAATGATACTTGAACTACCGCTGGTTGAGGTGAAGGAGCACCAGTTCGTAGTTCTGTGTTATTTCCCGGCAGTGGTTGTCGCAAACCATTAGGGAAAAACAAACCAGTATAAAACACGGATTGTGGAGGTGAAACTGAGTGGTACTCCAGTGGCGGTTCTTGAATATGAAAAGAAGGCTAATACTTCCTCGCAGTGTAATTTTCTAGATATTTTATAATATCGGCTAAACACTGTCTGTCTTGAGGATCATGAGCCTTAGCGCTCTGAATCCATCTATGGAACGTAGAAGGAACGTAATGAGTTTTCAAAATATGTCTGGCCAATATCCCCAGACTATATATATCCGTTTCGGCTGTGCACGGTTTTGCTTTATACATTTCCGGAGCATCTCTCTCCTACTTTTTACCTTTCTTTTAATACTTATCATATCTTTTACGGACCACATAACCGAAGGGCAAAGCCTCGCAGAAATCAATAAGTGTTACAATATATTTAGGTTGATTTCCTACTACTTACACTCTTACGCTGAAATTATCTTCTTTAATGTTGTTATGAGCATAGCCTAGCCTATGTAGTCGTTGTACGATACGCAAGGACTCCAAAAAAATTACGATTCTCACCAAGGTGGTAGGCTCTTCCATTTGAATAAACGACGTCATGCTAGGTCCACAATACTTTGTAATAAGCTCCTAAGTACGCAAGCAGATACCTATCACAGGCATTATTCCTTCCGTGTCTCGTACGCGAGTCAACATAACTGCTTCTTAAATTATTCGTTGTCTAGATGAAGAATGTTTCACAACGAATCCACCTCCAAGTTCCTTATAAAAGTGAACGTTTTTAGAGAACGTTCTGTATATTCTCCCCTACATTAATTACCGAAGATTTTCCTTAGTGAAAATGATAACATTCTCTTCGTACACATTTAAATCGGGTAAAAAATTTGGATTCATTTTGTCTATCTTCACTGACAATATCATTTCCATGTAGCTGTTTCTACCACGAAGCTTTTATTAGTAAAATGTTACATAAACGTTACGTAATAATTAGGGTAGAATCTTAGCATAGGAGGTAATGATGAGTGCAGTGTTTACCAGTGATCTAATGACATACCATAGTCATATTATCATATAACATTTTGATCAAGTGTCATCATGATCTGAGCTGTGATGTCTTGTGTTGTGGAGATGGTACTTGTGTGGAGGAGATGGTACTTGTGTGGAGGAGATGGTACTTGTGTGGAGGAGATGGTACTTGTGTGGAGGAGATGGTACTTGTGTGGAGGAGATGGTACTTGTGTGGAGGAGATGGTACTTGTGTTGTGGAGATGGTACTTGTGTTGTGGAGATGGTACTTGTGTAGAGGAGATGTTACTTGCGTTGTGGAGATGGTACTTGTGTTGTGGAGATGGTACTTGTGTAGAGGAGATGGTACTTGTGTGGAGGAGATGGTACTTGTGTGGAGGAGATGGTACTTGTGTGGAGGAGATGGTACTTGTGTGGAGGAGATGGTACTTGTGTGGAGGAGATGGTACTTGTGTGGAGGAGATGGTACTTGTGTTGTGGAGATGGTACTTGTGTTGTGGAGATGGTACTTGTGTAGAGGAGATGTTACTTGCGTTGTGGAGATGGTACTTGTGTTGTGGAGATGGTACTTGTGTGGAGGAGATGGTACTTGTGTGGAGGAGATGGTACTTGTGTTGTGGAGATGGTACTTGTGTTGTGGAGATGGTACTTGTGTTGTGGAGATGGTACTTGTGTGGAGGAGATGGTACTTGTGTGGAGGAGATGGTACTTGTGTGGAGGAGATGGTACTTGTGTGGAGGAGATGGTACTTGTGTAGAGGAGATGGTACTTGTGTGGAGGAGATGGTACTTGTGTAGAGGAGATATTACTTGTGTGGAGGAGATGGTACTTGTGTGGAGGAGATGGTACTTGTGTTGTGGAGATGGTACTTGTGTTGTGGAGATGGTACTTGTGTGGAGGAGATGGTACTTGTGTTGTGGAGATGGTACTTGTGTTGTGGAGATGGTACTTGTGTTGTGGAGATGGTACTTGTGTGGAGGAGATGGTACTTGTGGAGATGGTACTTGTGTGGAGGAGATGGTACTTGTGTGGAGGAGATGGTACTTGTGTGGAGGAGATGGTACTTGTGTTGTGGAGATGGTACTTGTGTGGAGGAGATGGTACTTGTGTGGAGGAGATGGTACTTGTGCAGTGTAGACGGTACTTGTGCAGTGTAGACGGTACTTGTGCAGTGTAGATGGTACTTGTGCAGTGTAGATGGTACTGTGTAGTGGAGATGGTACTTGTGTAGTACAGATGGTACTTGTGCAGTGTAGACGGTACTTGTGTGACGGAGATGGTACTTATGTGACGAAAATGGTACTTGTGTGGTGTAGATGGTACTTGTGTAGTGGAGACGGTACATGTGTAGTGGAGATGGTATCTGTGTAGTGGAGATGGTACTTGTGTGATGGAGATGGTACTTATACAGTAGAGATGGTACTTGTGTAATGGAGATGGTACTTGTGTAGTGGAGACGGAACTTGTGTAGTGGAGATGGTATCTGCGTAGTGGAGACGGTACTTGTGTGATGGAGATGGTACTTGTGTAGTGGAGATGGTACTTGTGTAGTGGAGATGGTACTTGTGTAGTGGAGATGGTACTTGTGAAGTGGAGATGGTACTTGTGTAGTGGAGATGGTACTTGTGTGATGGAGATGGTACTTGTGTAGTGGAGATGGTACTTGTGTAGTGGAGATGGTACTTGTGTGATGGAGATGGTACTTGTGTAGTGGAGATGGTGCTTGTGTAGTGGAGATGGTACTTGTGTAGTGGAGATGGTACTTGTGTGATGGAGATGGTACTTGTGTAGTGGAGATGGTACTTGTGTAGTGGAGAAGGTACTTGTGTAGTGGAGATGGTACTTGTGTAGTGGAGATGGTACTTGTGTAGTGGAGATGGTACTTGTGTAGTGGAGATGGTACTTGTGTAGTGGAGATGGTACTTGTGTGATGGAGATGGTACTTGTGTAGTGGAGATGGTACTTGTGTAGTGGAGAAGGTACTTGTGTAGTGGAGATGGTACTTGTGTAGTGGAGATGGTACTTGTGTAGTGGAGATGGTACTTGTGTAGTGGAGATGGTACTTGTGTAGTGGAGATGGTACTTGTGTGATGGAGGTGGTACTTGTGTAGTGGAGATGGTACTTGTGTGATGGAGATGGTACTTTTGTAGTGGAGATGGTACTTGTGTAGTGGAGATGGTACTTGTGTAGTGGAGAGGGTACTTGTGTAGTGGAGATGGTACTTGTGTAGTGGAGAAGGTACTTGTGTAGTGGAGATGGTACTTGTGTAGTGGAGATGGTACTTGTGTAGTGGAGATGGTACTTGTGTAGTGGAGATGGTACTTGTGTGATGGAGATGGTACTTGTGTAGTGGAGATGGTACTTGTGTAGTGGAGATGGTACTTGTGTGATGGAGATGGTACTTGTGTAGTGGAGATGGTGCTTGTGTAGTGGAGATGGTACTTCTGTGATGGAGGTGGTACTTGACTGATGGAGATGGTACTTGTGTAGTGGAGATGGTACTTGTGAAGTGGAGATGGTACTTGTGTGATGGAGATGGTAGTTGTGGAGTGGAGATGGTACTTGTGTGATGGAGATGGTACTTGAGTGATGGAGATAGTACTTGTGTAGTGGAGATGGTAATTGTGTAGTGGAGATAGTACTTGTGTGATGGAGATGGTACTTGTGTAGTGCAGATGGTACTTGTGTGATGGAGGTGGTACTTGAGTGATGGAGATGGTACTTGTGTAGTGGAGATGGTACTTGTGTAGTGGAGACGGTACTTGTGTACTTCAGATGGTACTGGTGTAGTGGAGATGGTACTTGTGTAGTGGAGATGGTAGTACTTGTGTAGTGGAGATGGTACTTGTCTAGTGGAGACGGTACTTGTGTAGTGGAGATGGTACTTGTGTAGTGGAGATGGTACTTGTGTGATGGAGGTGGTACTTGTGTAGTGGAGACGGTACTTGTGTAGTGGAGAGGGTACTTGTGTGATGGAGGTGGTACTTGTGTAGTGGAGATGGTACTTGTGTGATGGAGATGGTACTTTTGTAGTGGAGATGGTACTTGTGTAGTGGAGATGGTACTTGTGTAGTGGAGATGGTACTTGTGTAGTGGAGATGGTACTTGTGTAGTGGAGAAGGTACTTGTGTAGTGGAGATGGTACTTGTGTAGTGGAGATGGTACTTGTGTAGTGGAGATGGTACTTGTGTAGTGGAGAAGGTACTCATACAATGGAGATGGTACTTGTGTAGTGGAGATGGTACTTGTGTAGTGAAGACTGTACTTGTGTAGTGGAGATGGTACTTGTGTAGTGGAGATGGTACTTGTGTAGTGGAGATGGTACTTGTGTAGTGGAGAAGGTACTTGTGTAGTGGAGATGGTACTTGTGTAGTGGAGATGGTACTTGTGTAGTGGAGATGGTACTTGTGTAGTGGAGAAGGTACTCATACAATGGAGATGGTACTTGTGTAGTGGAGATGGTACTTGTGTAGTGAAGACTGTACTTGTGTAGTGGAGATGGTATCTGTGTAGTGGAGATGGTACTTGTGTGATGGAGATGGTACTTATACAGTGGAGATGGTACTTGTGTAGGGGAGATGGTACTTGTGTAGTGGAGATGGTACTTGTGTAGTAGAGATGGTACTTGTGTAGTGGATGTGGTACTTGTGTGATGGAGATGGTACTTATAAAGTGGAGATCGTACTTGTGTGATGGAGATGGTACTTGTGTAGTGGAGATGGTACTTGTGTGATGGAGATGGTACTTGAGTAGTGGAGATGGTACTTGAGTAGTGGAGATGGTACTTGTGTAGTGTAGATGGTACTTGTGTAGTGGAGATGTTACTTGTGTAGTGGAGATTGCACTTGTGTAGAGGAGATGGTACTTGTGTAGTGGAGATGGTACTCGTGTGATGGAGATGGTACTTGTGTGATGGAGGTGGTACTTGTGTAGTGGAGATGGTACTTGTCTAGTGGAGATCGTACTTGAGTGATGGAGATGGTACTTGTGTAGTGGAGATGGTACTTGTGTAGTGGAGATGGTACTTGTGTGATGGAGGTGGTACTTGTGTAGTGGAGATGGTACTTGTCTAGTGGAGATCGTACTTGTGTGATGGAGATGGTACTTGTGTAGTGGAGATGGTACTTGTGTAGTGGAGATGGTACTTGTGTGATGGAGGTGGTACTTGTGTAATGGAGATGGTACTTGTGTAGTGGAGATGGTACTTGTGTGATGGAGGTGGTACTTGTGTAGTGGAGATGGTACTAGTGTAGTGGAGATGGTACTTGAGTGATGGAGATGGTACTTGTGTAGTGCAGATGGTATTTGTGTGATGGAGATGGTACATGTGTAGCGGAGATGGTACTTGTGTAATGGAGATGGTACTTGTGTAGTGGAGATGGTACTTGTGTGATGGAGATAGTACTTGTGTAGTGGACATGGTACTTGTGTAGTGGAGATGGTACTTGTGTGATGGAGGTGGTACTTGTGTAGTGGAGATGGTACTAGTGTAGTGGAGATGGTACTTGAGTGATGGAGATGGTACTTGTGTAGTGCAGATGGTATTTGTGTGATGGAGATGGTACTTGTGTAGTGGAGATGGTACTTGTGTGATGGAGATAGTACTTGTGTAGTGGAGATGGTACTTGTGTGATGGAGATAGTACTTGTGTAGTGGAGATGGTACTTCTGTGATGGAGATGGTACTTGAGTAGTGGAGATGGTACTTGTGTAGTGGAGATGGTACTTGTGTAATGGAGATGGTACTTGTGTAGTGGAGATGGTACTTGTGTGATGGAGATAGTACTTGTGTAGTGGAGATGGTACTTGTGTGATGGAGATAGTACTTGTGTAGTGGAGATGGTACTTCTGTGATGGAGATGGTACTTGAGTAGTGGAGATGGTACTTGTGTAGTGGAGATGGTACTTGTGTAGTGTAAATGGTACTTGTGCAGTGGAGATGGTACTTGTGTAGTGGAGATGGTACTTGTGTAGTGGAGATGGTACTTGTGTAGTGGAGATGGTACTTGTGTAGTGGAGATGGTATTTGTGTGATGGAGATGGTACTTGTGTAGTGGAGATGGTACTTGTGTAGTGGAGATGGTACTTGTGTGATGGAGATGGTACTTGTGTGGTGGAGATGGTACTTGTGTAGTGGAGATGGTACTCGTGTGATTGAGATGGTACTTGTGTAGTGGAGATGGTACTTCTGTGATGGAGGTGGTACTTGAGTGATGGAGATGGTACTTGTGTAGTGGAGATGGTACTTGTGTAGTGGAGATGGTACTTGTGTAGTGGAGATGGTACTTGTGTAGTGGAGATGGTACTTGTGTGATGGAGGTGGTGCTTGATTGATGGAGATGGTACTTGTGTAGAGGAGACGGTACTTGTGTAGTGGAGATGGTACTTGTGTGATAGAGATGGTAGTTGTGTAGTGGAGATGGTACTTGTGTGATGGAGATGGTACTTGTGTAGTGGAGATGGTACTTGTGTAGTGGAGATGGTACTTGTGTGATGGAGATGGTACTTGTGTAGTGGAGATGGTACTTGTGTAGTGGAGATGGTACTTGTCTAGTGGAGATTGTACTTGTGTGATGGAGATGGTACTTGTGTAATGGAGATGGTACTTGTGTGATGGAGATGGTACATGTGTAGTGGAGATGGTACTTGTGTAATGGAGATGGTACTTGCGTAGTGGAGATTGTACTTGTGTGATGGAGATGGTACTTGTGTAGTGGAGATGGTAGTTGTGTAGTGTAAATGGTACTTTTGCAGTGGAGATGGTACTTGTGTAGTGGAGATGGTACTTGTGTAGTGGAGATGGTACTTGTGTAGTGGAGATGGTACTTGTGTAGTGGAGATGGTACTTGTGTAGTGGAGATGGTACTTGTGTGATGGAGATGGTACTTGTGTAGTGGAGATGGTACTTGCGTGATGGAGATGTTACTTGTGTGGTAGAGATGGTACTTGTGTAGTGGAGATGGTACTCGTGTGATGCAGATGGTACTTGTGTAGTGGAGATGGTACTTGTGTAGTAGAGATGGTACTTGTGTGATGGAGGTGGTACTTGAGTGATGGAGATGGTACTTGTGTAGTGGAGATGGTACCTGTGTAGTGGAGATGGTACTTGCGTGATGGAGATGGTAGTGTAGTGGAGATGGTACTTTTGTGATGGAGGTGGTACTTTTGTGATGGAGATGGTACATGTGTATTGGAGATGGTACTTGTGTTTGGAGATGGTACTTCTGTGCTGGAGACGGTACTTGTGTGATGGAGATGGTACTTGTGTAGTGGAGATGGTACTTCTTTGATGGAGACGGTACTTGTGTGATGGAGATGGTACCTGTGTGATGGAGATGGTACTTGTGTGAAGGAGATGGTACTTGTGTGATGGAGATGGTACTTGTGTGATGGAGGTGGTACTTTTGTGATGGAGATGGTACCTGTGTAGTGGAGATGGTACTTGTGTAATTGAGATGGTACTTGTGTGATGCTGATGGTACTTTTTCGATGGAGGTGGTACATTTGTGATTTAGATGGTACCTGTGTAGTGTAGACGGTACTTGCGTGATGGAGATGGTACTTGTGTGATGGAGATAGTACTTGTGTGATGTAGGTGGTACATTTGTGATGGAGATGATACCTGTGTACTGTAGACGGTACTTGTGTAATGTAGATGGTACTTTTGTAGTGTAGATGGTACTCGTGCATTGTAGATGGTAGTTGTGTAGTGTAGATGGTACCTGTGTAGTGTAAATGGTACTTGTGTAGTGTAGATGGTACTTGTGTAGTGTATATGGTGCTTGTGTAGTGTAGATGGTACTTGTGTAGTGGAGATGGTACTTCTGTAGTGTAGATGGTACTTGTGTAGTGGAGATGGTACTTGTACCTGTGTAGAAGATACAGTCTTTATCTTACCTTTATCTTTGATGAGTTTCGAGAGACTACTTCCAGAGCGGAGTTAAACTGCATAACAACACATGGATAGTTTTGCAGTTCCTGTCCTTGAACTAATACCATTCATGCCTACTTTCTTTTAACAATGAATTGCATCAGTCTATCACTTTTTCGTACTGTGTTAGGTAAGACAAATGCCACAAGAAAACACAGTTAAGTTAAGAAAAAATATATATTCACCCAGGTACCCATTACAGTACTTCACCTGCAGAGTTCATAGGTACAAACCAGTACATCACCAGAGATACAAGCGAAGTGTCTCCAGCGACGGTTCCTTATACAGGAAATTCTTTTGGGAGTGAACGAAGCATGTCTCAGTACTTTGGTCAAGAGCCGAGACAGTTTTTCTCTTGACACGTGTGAAGCATTCTAAAAATGAGTAACAATACCAGAATTCACCTTCAGTGTGGTCAAGCCACGAGTGAAAATATCTCTTGAGCTCAGCATCACCTGAAGCTGCGTTTGCTTGTACGAGTCAGCCAGCGACCAAGATACTACCTATACGACCTAATCGCATGACTACACACAATGTCACATAACAATCGAATCGCATAAGTATTACACTGTATCTGACATTGCAATACTGAAATACAATCTTATCTCCGAATGAACAGTTGAGGAAGATTACCCGACACTCTAATTTAGATTTTGCCGTCGAAGAGGCTAATTTATTGTGCACTCCATATCCAACCTGTAGATGGTAGCGCAAGAGCATATGGATAAACAGAAGGCCCAAGAACTAGTCCCTAAAACGGTTTTCACAAGTATATCTGGATTTATATCTAGTTCACTTATTTGTTAAAATTACATTTAGGAAATTTGCTTAATATGCTTGGTATCTTATTTTCATTAATATTACACAGGTTTCTATACTATCTATCTCCATATTCCCCAATAAGTGGACAATTAAGCACATGGTGTTCAAGAGAGTGACAATAGGGCTGGCCAAATACTTCGAATTTGGTTTGACCATCATCTGTGTGTCTCCAAACTGCCAGAAGTACTTGTAACCAAGCCTAAACTTGGCCAAGATAACATCAATCAAGTCTGTTCACACTGCAAGTTGCTCCATAAATGTAGTTATCCACGTTCATGTTATCATAGTGGGTTATAGATCTACTCAGGCTTCTAACTGCATTCCTAGAATATTTAGTTTCATTATTTACTTCTCTCCTAATATTATTCCTAATGCTAGAAACAGATATACCAAAGTTATATTCTACATTTTTCTTCAGATTAAGTTCCTTGAACTGCACTCCTTGGAATGCAGGCGAGAAACTCATGATAATATACATTTGAAAAATCCTAGAGGGACTAGTCTCAAATCTGCCGAATAGGTAAAAGTGGTCAATTAGCAAGATCTCATTTAATTTTTTTTTTTAATTTTGTCTTATACGTTTAAAGATATTTTTTGTTCATTTATGTTAATGTAAAGATTAATAATTTTGTACAAAAAGAACCTTAGAAAACTTACCTAACCTTATAGAAGTCCTCAGGTTGTTCTTCAACTCTATATATCCTTGGTTAGGCCTCATTGAGATTATGCTGCTCAGTTCTGGTCACCGTATTACAGAATGGATATAAATGCTCTGGATAACGTACAAAGGAGGATGACAAAGTTGATCCCATGTATCAGATATCTTCCCTATGAGGATAGACTGAGGCCCTGAATCTGCACTCTTTCGAAAGGCGTAGAATTAGGGGGGGATATGACTGAGGTGTATAAATGGAAAACAGGAATAAATAAAGGGGATGTAAATAGCGTGCTGAAATTTTCGAGCCAAGACAGGACTCGTAGCAATGGTTTCAAGTTGGAAAAATTCAGATCCAGGAAGGATATAGGAAAGCACTGGTTTGGTAATAGAGTTGTGGATGAGTGGAACAAACTCCCGAGTACAGTTATAGAGGCTAAAACGTTGTGTAGTTTTAAAAATAGGTTAGATAAATACATGAGTGGGTGTGGGTGGGTGTGAGTTGGACCTGACTAGCTTGTGCTGCTGGGTCAGGTGCCGTTCTCCTTCCTTGAGTGGAGATGACCAGACTGGGTGGGTCACTGGGATAATCCGGGGGGTGGGTCAATGGTCTAATCCGGGGGGGGGGGGAAACATGGACCTGCTCCGCTTGGGTCAGTAGGCCTGCTGCAGTGTTCCTTCTTTCTTATGTTCTTATATTCTTATAACAAGCGCAAATCAATTTAGCCTAATCCAACTAAATATATTTTTGATAAGTTTACATTAATTTAATAATAAACAAACACAGTGAAATATATTTGTTTACGTTAAGTTCAGAACAATTTTTGCGAAATTATTGCATACACAAATTTTCGCTTGCCTTATTCGGCAAGAAAAACGTTGCTGTTTAAGCCAAAATCGTAACTTTTACCTATTCGGCACGTCATATACATATTAGCTTATATTATTTTTGTTTTATCTTCACAGAGTGAGAGAACAGTGAGACAAACACACTACAATTGATAATGTGATATAAACACTCTCCTCTAAACCTGTTTGTCTAATTGTACATTTACTGTTTGTTTTATGTTTGATGTGGGGGTGAGCATTCCAGCTTACCTGGCTTGTCACTGTACAGCCCACTTGACTGCATATTTGTGCAGCTTGTGTGGGTTTACCATAAGTCTGAAGAGTCGCTAGGATTAACTGTAGTTCCGATGCGCTAACCTCTGTTATGTACACCCGCTTACCTCAGTCTGGGTAATCCCGGGGATCAATGTGCCCAGGAGCTGCTCTTAAACCAGATCTCATAATACATCTGCTTAACCAGGCAGTTGATCCTCGTTACACACTAACTCTGGTCGGGTCTGGGACTGGGCCACGGACCCTACAAACCGTCAGTTGGCTTCAGGAAGGCACCACAGCCTCGTTGATCAGGAAGTGACTGAAGGACACTTGAAGAACGTTGTCGGGGGTCAGTAACTTCGGGACCAGAGCTCCTGGAGGATCAAGGCATCAACCAGGCTTTTACTGCTGGCCGCATACAGTCTAACATATCAACAACAACCCGGATGGTCAGGCACTGATCTGAGGAACCTGTCCAGTTCTCTCTTAAAGCTCACCAGAGATTTGTTGGTTATTCTCCAAATACATAGTGGGAAGGCGTTGAAGAGTCGAGGACCTCTGACACTCATCAAGTTCTCAAGTGTACTCGTCGCGCCCCTGCATTTTAGTTGTCATACGGAATGGTTTCTGTGTTCAGGTTTGATACCAATCCCTCCAAGGTTTTCCAGGTGTATAGGTGTATATTACTATGAACCTCTCTCGCCTACATTGCAAAGAATACAGCTGAAGGGTCTTCAGGCGTTCCCGGTAATTCTCTGGGTTCTATTTAAGAAAAATATCCATCTACCGACTTTTACAGGTATTACTATTACAGGCATTTTGTGCCGTACTACGATCGCATTTGTTGAATATTTTTAGTCACTCAATGTACACTACCTCAGTATTTAGTTTGTCTTCCAGGGCATCCAGGACCGCACTGTATTGATCTAGCAATTGGGAAAGACAGGAGTGACCTTTGATACATACCTTTGATGAGTTTCGAGAGTCTTACTACTCTCGTAGCCCGGCCATGGGCCAGGGTCGTCTGGTGATAGCCTGGTCAACCGACTTGCCCTAAACCCATGCTATCTTGGATTACGCGACTGTTGTGATTCCATGTGACTAGCAATCTTCCTTCTTAGGACCCGTTCAAAGAGTTTGATAATGCGTGAAATTAAGGCTACTAGTCTATAGTTTTTGCTACAGCTTTGCGAAGTTTGGCAATATCAATGGATGAGACCTGTATCCAGGCTATTTTTCTTCTTCTAGGCGTGAAGTATAATGGACCATCCTAAGCCTCTTCAAGTCACTTGTCTCTACTGCTCTACTCTAACAGCCCCTCTTAACGCAGGAGAAATCGCAGACCTTGAGAATGTACCGAGAACCTTCACTGCTACCATTAATTTATTCAAGCACCAAAATTACTGGGAACTTTTGCAATTCCTCGATCTTTACTCCTTGGAACGTACCAGACAATGATGCAGAAAAAATCTAGAGGGACTTATCTTAAATCTGCACACAGAAATTACTTCCAATGAAAGTAATATTTAACAGGTGGTAACATTACCCCAATGAAAAGCAGGAGTGCAAATGAGTACACGAAGGGAAAACTCAATACATAAAGGTAATTACGATCAGCCGGGCTATGGAGGAGAGAGAGATATGTGATAATATATACCTAGAAAGTACTCGAGAGACCTTATCCCAAATCTGCACACTGCCATAACAACATACTGGAGTGAGAGATAGGGAAGTGTAAAATAAACCCAGTGAAAAGCAGGGGTGCGGTGGGGACAATAAGGGAACACTGTATCAACATTCGTGGCCCCAGACTATTCAACATCTTCCCAGAAGATATCAGAAACACTGAGCTGCTTTGGGGATTAGTGTGGACGGTTACAAAGCCATGGCTTGCTTTTGCAATGTTCTAAAATTTGAGGTTGGAGAGTTGAAGGAGGAAGTCTTGCTTCTATAAGAGGAAATTAGGAGGCTGAAGGTTCACCTCAATGGGGTTGGGAGCGAGTGTGAGGTGGCTGATATGGTGGAGGGGAATGAGGCTACCAGCAGCGAGATGCAGTCTGTCTCTCGCTGCGAGGAAGCTGTAGATGGGGAGGTAGCAACGGCTACCAGCAGTGAGGTGCAGTCCAGCACCTACTACAAGTCGCAAGTGGTTCCCAGTAATGGGAAGAGCATCGAGATAAGGAAAGTTAAGAGAGAAGATTTGAAGGTAGGAAACCGCTTCTCTGTTCTTCAGGATGAGTGTACTTCAGTGGCCAGTGAAGGTAAAGGTACTACTTCCCCTGCAAATGGAGGTAAACGCATACTTGTGGTTGGTGACTCACAGGTACGATATATGGACCGTGCCTTCTGTAATAGGAATAAGAACATAAGAGATAGAGTGTGCTTCCCAGGAGCTGTTGTTAGTGACATAGTCGGCAGGTTGGATATCATGTCAGGTAATGGGAACAAGCCTATTATCTGTCTCAGTGTTGGTAGAAATAATATCGGGAAGGGTAGGAGAGAAGAGCTGCTAGATAAGTACAGGTCAGCTATAGATTTAATTAAGTCTAAGGGAGGGGTCCCAATTATATGTAGCATCTTGCCTAGAAGGAGAGTGGGCAATGAATGGTTGTCTAGGGCAATTGGTGTAAATTGCTGGCTAGACAGATACTGCAAGGAACTTGCAATCCCATTCATTGACAACTGGGACAACTTTTATGGCAAACATGATATGTATGCAAGGGATGGGGTACATCTTTCTGGGGCAGGGGTGGTAGCTCTTGCAAACTCAATCGAGAGGGCCACTGCTGAAATGCCTAGGATTTTAAACTGATAGAAGATAGAGGTATGGGTGTGTGTGGGAAACAGTCAGGTTGCAACACTAGGATTGTAAACAGTAAATGTATAAAAGACATTCATCATGAAGTTATAAAGACAATAGATCATGTCAGCAAACAAAGGGAGACAGCAGAGGGCAGCAAGGGACTAGCTCCCTTAAGGTCTATTATACTAATAGCAGGAGTGTAAGAAATAAGATAGATGAGCTAAAATTAATTGCAAGTGCAGGAAACATAGATATCATTGCTATAACAGAGACCTGGCTCAATCTGAAAGATAGAGAGATGCCTTCTGAATGTCACATACAAGGCTATAAATTATTCCACACTGACAGGGTCAACAGGAAGGGTGGTGGAGTAGCGATGTACGCCAGAGACAATTTAAAGTGTTGTGTTAGACAAGATATAAAATTAGAAGCGTCAGCCACTGAATCTGTTTGGTTACAGCTTCTCGAGGGCCGTGAAAAACTAATTTTGGGTGTGATTTACAGGGCCCCAAATCTTGATAGGGAGTGCTGTAAACTTCTATGGGATGAAATTCGTAAGGCCTCTACATACGAAAATGTTGTGATAATGGGAGATTTCAACTATAGACAGATTGACTGGAGCAATTTGACAGGAAATTTAGAGTCAAGTGACTTTCTTGATACGATTCAGGATTGTTTTTAAAGCAGTTTGTGACAGAGCCAACTAGGGGAAATAACCTGCTTGACTTGGTTCTTGCCAGCAGGGAAACGCTAATCAATAATCTTGAGGTTAATGATGAGCTTGGGGAAAGTAATCACAAATCACTCAGTTTTAATATATCATGGAATTCCCCTAATAATGGCAATCAAGTCTCTGTCCCTGACTTCTGCTTGGCTGATTTCATAGGACTGAAAAATTACTTGGGTGGGCTGAACTGGAATGACCTGACTATGGGTCAGGTAGGTGGTGATGGTTGCCGATATGACATTTTTCCAAATAAAGAAATCAGATCAAGCAAAAATGATCCTAAATGGATGAACAATAGGTTAAAACATCTCATTGGTCAAAAGAGAGGCATATATAGGCAAATCAAAAGAGGAGAGGTGCAATTAACAAATCAATATATTAAGTTAAAGAGAGAAATAAAAAAGGGAATACGAAAAGCAAAAAGAGGTTATGAGGTTAAAGTTGCAAGAGAATCGAAGACTAACCCAAAAGGATTCTTTCAGGTATACAGAAGTAAGATCAGGGACAAGATAGGCCCACTCAAAAGTTACTCGGGTCAGCTCTTAGACAGTGATAAGGAAATGTGTAGAATTTTTAACACATACTTCCTCTCAGTTTTTACACAGGAGGATACCAGCGATATTCCAGAAATAATAAATTATGTAGAACAGGACGATAATAAACTGTGCACGATTAGGGTCACAAGTGACATGGTTCTTAGGCAAATTCATAAATTAAAACCTAACAAATCCCCAGGCCCTGATGAACTGTATGCAAGGGTTCTAAAGGAATGTAAAGAGGAGCTTAGCAAACCTCTGGCTAATCTTTTCAATATATCACTAAAGACTGGCATGGTGCCAGGTAAGTGGAAAATGGCAAATGTGATACCTATTTTCAAAGCAGGTGACAGGTCCTTAGCTTCGAACTATAGACCAATAAGCCTAACCTCCATTGTGGGAAAATTTATGGAATCAATAATTGGCGAGGCAGTTCGTAGCCACCTTGAAAAGCATAAATTAATCAATGAATCTCAGCATGGTTTTACAAAGGGGCGTTCCTGCCTTACGAATTTATTAACTTTTTTCACTAAGGTATCTGAGGAGGTAGATCATGGTAATGAATATGATATTGTGTATATGGACTTCAGTAAGGCTTTGACAGGGTCCCACATCAGAGACTATTGAGGCAAATTAAGGCACATGGAATAGGAGGAGAAATTTTTTCCTGGATAGAGGCATGGTTGACAAATAGGCAGCAGAGAGTTTGCATAAAGGGGGAGAAATCCGAGTGGGGAAGCGTCACGAGCGGTGTTCCACAGGGGTCAGTGTTGGGCCCCCTGCTGTTCACAATCTACATAAACGACATTGATGAGGGCATAAAGAGCGACATAAGCAAGTTTGCCGATGACACCAAAATAGGCCGTCGAATTCATTCTGACGAGGACATTAGAGCACTCCAGGAAGATTTGAATAGACTGATGCAGTGGTCGGAGAAGTGGCAGATG
>NC_091292.1:59510491-59615491 GCF_038502225.1 Cherax quadricarinatus
CTGGAGGTGTAGTGTACACACCCTGGATGTACCTGGGCTGGAGGTGTAGTGTACACACCCTGGGTGTATCTGGGCTGGAGGTGTAGTGTACACACCCTGGGTGTACCTGGGCTGGAGGTGTAGTGTACACACCCTGGGTGTACCTGGGCTGGAGGTGTAGTGTACACACCCTGGGTGTATCTGGGCTGGAGGTGTAGTGTACACACCCTGGGTGTAACTGGGCTGGAGGTGTAGTGTACACACCCTGGGTGTACCTTGGCTGGAGGTGTAGTGTACACACCCTGGGTGTACCTTGGCTGGAGGTGTAGTGTACACACCCTGGGTGTACCTTGGCTGGAGGTGTAGTGTACACACCCTGGGTGTACCTTGGCTGGAGGTGTAGTATACAGTTACCTGCACAATATTTCTGTGTTAGCAAACACACAAGGTCTGAAACAATACACCACAGTACATCAATAGTCTCGCTGAGTCCAGTGTGATGTTTGCAGTTTTTACCGAGACTCGCGTAAAAGACTGCTTTAATAACGAAATATGGATTCCTGGGTACAACCTTTTTTTAGAGGCAACCGTAAACAAACAGGTACAAAGGGGAGAGGGATCTGTCTGTCCACTATAAAGAATAGTTCAATATGCAGTGAGTTTCCGACCACCACAGTTGATGTGATGAAGGATATTTTAGGTGGTCGGTCTCAAACCAGGTTTCTTGGTGGATCAGGGCCTCATCAACCAGGTTGTCACTGCTGGTCGCACGCAGTCTAATGTATGCACCACAGCCCAACTGGTCAGCAACTGATTTGAGGAACTTATAAATTTCCCTCTGGAAGACAGAAATTTGTTCGTAATTCCTCTTTAGCATGAAGGTCGTTGAAGAGTCTGGGCTGGGGTGTAGAGCTACATGTAGTGTATACACCCAGAGGTATACCTGGGCTGGGGTGTAGAGCTACATGTAGTGTATACACCCAGAGGTATACCTGGGCTGGGGTGTAGAGCTACATGTAGTGTATACACCCAGAGGTATACCTGGGCTGGGGTGTAGAGCTACATGTCGTGTATACACCCAGAGGTATACCTGGGCTGGGGTGTAGAGCTACATGTAGTGTATACACCCAGAGGTATACCTGGGCTGGGGTGTAGAGCTACATGTCGTGTATACACCCAGAGGTATACCTGGGCTGGGGTGTAGAGCTACATGTAGTGTATACACCCAGAGGTATACCTGGGCTGGGGTGTACAGCTACATGTAGTGTATACACCCAGAGGTATACCTGGGCTGGGGTGTAGAGCTACATGTAGTGTATACACCCAGAGGTATACCTGGGCTGGGGTGTAGAGCTACATGTCGTGTATACACCCAGAGGTATACCTGGGCTGGGGTGTAGAGCTACATGTAGTGTATACACCCAGAGGTATACCTGGGCTGGGGTGTAGAGCTACATGTCGTGTATACACCCAGAGGTATACCTGGGCTGGGGTGTAGAGCTACATGTAGTGTATACACCCAGAGGTATACCTGGGCTGGGGTGTAGAGCTACATGTAGTGTATACACCCAGAGGTATACCTGGGCTGGGGTGTAGAGCTACATGTCGTGTATACACCCAGAGGTATACCTGGGCTGGGGTGTAGAGCTACATGTAGTGTATACACCCAGAGGTATACCTGGGCTGGGGTGTAGAGCTACATGTCGTGTATACACCCAAAGGTATACCTGGGCTGGGGTGTAGAGCTACATGTAGTGTATGAACCCAGAGGTATACCTGGGCTGGGGTGTAGAGCTACATGTAGTGTATACACCCAGAGGTATACCTTGGCTGGGGTGTAGAGCTACATGTAGTGTATACACCCAGAGGTATACCTGGGCTGGGGTGTAGAGCTACATGTAGTGTATACACCCAGAGGTATATCTGGGCTGGGGTGTAGAGCTACATGTCGTGTATACACCCAAAGGTATACCTGGGCTGGGGTGTAGAGCTACATGTCGTGTATACACCCAAAGGTATACCTGGGCTGGGGTGCAGAGCTACATGTCGTGTATACACCCAAAGGTATACCTGGGCTGGGGTGTAGAGCTACATGTCATGTATACACCCAAAGGTATACCTGGGCTGGGGTGTACAGCTACATGTAGTGTATACACCCAGAGGTATACCTGGGCTGGGGTGTAGAGCTACATGTAGTGTATACACCCAGAGGTATACCTGGGTTGGGGTGTAGAGCTACATGTCGTGTATACACCCAAAGGTATACCTGGACTGGGGTGTAGAGCTACATGTAGTGTATACACCCAGAGGTATACCTGGGCTGGGGTGTAGAGCTACATGTAGTGTATGAACCCAGAGGTATACCTGGGCTGGGGTGTAGTGTCTACACCCAGAGGTATACCTGGGCTGGGGTGTAGTGTCTACACCCAAAGGTATACCTGGGCTGGGGTGTAGTGTCTACACCCAGGGGCGTACCTGAGCTGGCAAGGCGAGCCACAACACGCAAATATTGACACCTTAGCCACCCTTCCATCACTACCACCTCTCTCCTTCCCTCTCTCCCTTCCTCCCTCTCTCTCTCTCTCTCTCTCTCTCTCTCTCTCTCTCTCTCTCTCTCTCTCTCTCTCTCTCTCTCTCTCTCTCTCTCTCTCTCTCTCCCCCTCTCTCCCTCTCTCTCTCTCCCACATCCTTCCCTCAATCCATCCTCCATCTCTCCTTCTTCCCTCCCTTTTCCTCTCTCTCCTATCTCACCCTACCCCTATCTTCCTCACCATACCTCTAGTGTTAGTCGTCATTGAGGCCTGGTCATGGACCGGGCCGTTGGGGGGTTGACCCCCGGAACACCCTCCACGTATTCTCCAGGTAACTAGCACCTCCACAAAAAAACCTGAATAGGAGAAACTCGAAGAACCCTGAACCAGGCAATGCAGGGGGGTTTCCACTATCCCCTGTGGAGGATGTGACAAAACGTACGTAGGTCAAACAGGAAGAAACCTCAAAACACGTCTCAATGAACACATTAACGTATGTAGGAACAATAACTTGAACAACGCCTGAGTACAACACCAGAATTCCGCCAACCACCTGATGGAATTTAACGACGCCCGCCTAGTGATTAAATAACCCAATTTCGGAAGACGTAAATGCCCTGAATCATCACTAATCGCTATTTCTAACACAAAACAGAATAAAGACAGCTTCATCATCTCTGAAGTATTTGCAAGAACTCTCCTCAATACAATAAACCCCACCATCACATAGCTGCTACTACTAGTACTACTAGTAGTACTACTTCAAGTACTACTACTACTAGTACTACTACCACCACTAATACTACTAAAACTACTACTACTACCTACAGTATGTACAAGCGTATATACACACACACACCCCTCTGGGTTTTCTTCTCTTTTCTTACTAGTTCTTGTTCTTGTTTACTTCCTCTTATTTCCATGGGGAAGTAAGTAGGAATAACAATGGTTATAAATGACCATAATTTTTAAAGGGGTGGACCGGTAAGCCAGCGGAAGGCCTCGGACAGATGACCAAAAGCTCCAAAGGCGGGTCATCATCTGACCAAGACCCATGTCAGGAAACACTTGTCCTGTTTCCTGACGAACTTTACATAACCTAACCATGGGGAAGTGGGACAGAATTCTTCCTCGTAAGCCATACGTGTCGTAAGTAAGAGGCGACTAAAATGCCGTGAGCAAGGGGCTAGTAACTCCTTCTCCTGTATACATTACTAAATTTAATATGATAAACATAAGGAAGGAGCACTGCAGCAGGACCACTGGCCCATGCTAGGCAGGTTCAACTCACACCTTCTCATGTACTTATCTAACCTATTTTTTCTTAAAGCTACACTAAGTTTTAGCTTCAGTGACGCTACTCAGGAGATTGTTCCACTCCTCCGCAACTCTTTCCACAAAACCAGTGCTTTCCAATATCCTCTCAAAATCTAAATTATCCCAACTAGAACCCATTACTGAGAGTCCTGTCTTGGTTAGATCATTTTAGCAGGCTATTTACATCCCTTATATTTATTCCTCTTTATACACCTCAATCATATCTCTAATTCTAAGTCTTTCTAGAGGGTGCAGATTCAGGGCCTCAGTCTAACCTCGTACGTAAGGTATATCAAAGGCCCTGATCCATCGGGAGGCCTGGTCATGGACCGGGCCGCGGGGGCGTTGATCCCCGGAATAACCTCCAGGTAACCTCCAGGTAACCTCCAGGTAACCTCCAGGTAAGGTATACAACTTTCTCATCCTTCTCTTCTCAGCGAATATAAACACCTTAATTCGACCCAACTGGTCTGATTCACTTCAGAATGATCACCGCTGATGCTCCACATTTCGTACACTGGTGAATGTTTCATACACTGGTGCACGTTTCATACACTGGTGCACGTTTCACACACTGGTGCACGTTTCATACACTGGTGCACCAGTTCAATTCATTTCTGAACACTCAATAATATATTGCAATGTTATTAATAATTAGTTACAATGGAAAAACAGAGACAAATGCGGTATAATGAGACCCTTCATTGGCTACGTTTCGCCCACACAGTGATATTTATCAAGTCACAGAGTACATGAGTATAGAAGCACAGTGACGCTGAGTCACGTGAGGAACGCTGAGAAGAGGTTGGATCTGAGAAAGACCTACCAGGGATGGGCATGTAGAATAACCACAAGTAAACCAAATCATACCAGGGGCGGGGTTAGAACCCACGATCAGAGAGTCTCAAAACTCCAGGCCGTGTCATTACGATTTCGTGAGTCATATAAGTAAGTACCTTTACCTTTGATATACCTTTGAAGAGTTTCGAGAGCTTCTCTACTCTCTGAGCCCGGCCATGGGCCAGGCTCGTCTGGTGCTTGCCTGGTCAACCAGGCTGTTCAGATATACACAAATACAGTTACATAGATTATCATATATAGCAGCATATACGTAGTTTTCCAGTCTTATTAACGTTGGGTCCCCTCAGTCATAAGAACATAAGAAGGAAGGAACACTGCAGGAGGACTACTGGCCCATATCATGGCCAGGAAGAGGTTTCCTGGCAAGGATCGTATTATACCGTATCTGTACCTTTTTTTTTTTTTGTCCCACCGTGTCGATATTATATACCATTTATCTCCGTGGGCTACAACGTAACGTGCCAGGAGACATCTGCAGCCTGTCTGACCCTCTCGCCTGACTCACTTCAGGCCAAGTCCTGCTTCCATAGCCTGGCTTTTCCTCAACAACAAACTCCTTGTTCCTTACCACATCCCCGTCTCCAGTGGATAGCTGGCCTGGCACCCAGCTCTCTCTCTCTCTCTCTCTCTCTCTCTCTCTCTCTCTCTCTCTCTCTCTCTCTCTCTCTCTCTCTCTCTCTCTCTCTCTCTCTCTCTCTCTCTCTATCTCTCTCTCTCTCTCTCTCTATTTAGGCAGGATAATGGAGGCGGCAGTATGCCAGATCAGCGGGGTGAGGGTTGTGTGGCTGTCTATGAATATTCCACCCTCTGATATTATGATTTTGACAATACTGATCACAGGCACGCGTCCTAACATAATGGAAGGGCAGGGAGAGAGGAAAGGAGGTAGTGTGAGAAAAGGGAAGAGACTGGATGAAAGAGGGAATGGAGGTTCGAAAGAAATAGGGGGTAGAATGAAGAGATACATAGAGGGGTGAAGTGCAAGAGGAGAGAGGGAAGAGGGGAGAGGGAGAGAGAGAGAGAGAAAGAGAGAAAGAGAGAGAGAGAGAGAGAGAGAGAGAGAGAGAGAGAGAGAGAGAGAGAGAGAGAGAGAGAGAGAGAGAGAGAGAGAGAGAGAGAGAGAGAGAGAGAGAGAGAGAGAGAGAAGAGGGGAAGAGATACGAGGGAAGACCTCAAACTGACCTTTTACACCGTGACAGCTGATGATGGGGGGGGGGAGGGAGGGGTATGGTGGGGAAGGAAGGTGCTTCGCTGAACACGACCACAAGGTCTATAATCCTTATAAACACGATGGGCAACTCAGCCTCACTAACCTCCAAAAGAAAAAGAAAAATGGCTGGGGTGAATGTTGGTGTCCTGGGCTTCACCAGATAACCAACACTGGTTGGTACAATGGTTGGTACAAACACTAGTTGGTACAAACACTGGTTGGTACAAACACTGGTTGGTACAAACACTGGTTGGTACAAACACTGGTTGGTACAAACACTAGTTGGTACAAACACTGGTTGGTACAAACACTGGTTGGTACAAACACTGGTTGGTACAAACACTAGTTGGTACAAACACTGGTTGGTACAAACACTGGTTGGTACAAACATTGGTTGGTACAAACACTGGTTGGTACAAACACTGGTTGGTACAAACACTACTTGGTACAAACACTGGTTGGTACAAACACTGGTTGCTACAAACACTGGTTGGTACAAACACTGGTTGGTACAAACACTAGTTGGTACAAACACTGGTTGGTACAAACACTGGTTGGTACAAACACTGGTTGGTGCAAACACTGGTTGGTACAAACACTGGTTGGTACAACATTGGTTGGTACAAACACTGGTTGGTACAAACACTGGTTGGTACAAACACTGGTTGGTACAAACACTACTTGGTACAAACACTACTTGGTACAAACACTGGTTGGTACAAACACTGGTTGGTACAAACACTACTTGGTACAAACACTGGTTGGTACAAACACTGGTTGGTACAAACACTGGTTGGTACAAACACTAGTTGGTACAAACACTGGTTGGTACAAACACTGATTGGTACAAACACTGGTTGGTACAAACATTGGTTGGTACAAACACTGGTTGGTACAAACATTGATTGGTACAAACACTGGTTGGTACAAACACTAGTTGGTACAAACACTGGTTGGTACAAGCACTGGTTGGTGCAAACACTGGTTGGTACAAACACTGGTTGGTACAAACATTGGTTGGTACAAACACTGGTTGGCACAAACACTAGTTGGTACAAACACTGGTTGGTACAAACACTGGTTTGTACAAACACTAGTTGGTACAAACACTGGTTGGTACAAACACTGGTTGGTACAAACACTGGTTGGTACAATCACTGGTTGGTACAAATACTAGTTGGTACAAACACTAGTTGGTACAAACACTGGTTGGTACAAACACTGGTTGGTACAAACACTGGTTGGTGCAAACACTGGTTGGTACAAACACTGGTTGGTACAAACACTAGTTGGTACAAACACTGGTTGGTACAAACACTGGTTGGTACAAACACTGGTTGGTGCAAACACTGGTTGGTACAAACACTGGTTGGTACAACATTGGTTGGTACAAACACTGGTTGGTACAAACACTGGTTGGTACAAACACTGGTTGGTACAAACACTACTTGGTACAAACACTACTTGGTACAAACACTGGTTGGTACAAACACTGGTTGGTACAAACACTACTTGGTACAAACACTGGTTGGTACAAACACTGGTTGGTACAAACACTGGTTGGTACAAACACTGGTTGGTACAAACACTAGTTGGTACAAACACTGGTTGGTACAAACACTGATTGGTACAAACACTGGTTGGTACAAACATTGGTTGGTACAAACACTGGTTGGTACAAACATTGATTGGTACAAACACTGGTTGGTACAAACACTAGTTGGTACAAACACTGGTTGGTACAAGCACTGGTTGGTGCAAACACTGGTTGGTACAAACACTGGTTGGTACAAACATTGGTTGGTACAAACACTGGTTGGCACAAACACTAGTTGGTACAAACACTGGTTGGTACAAACACTGGTTTGTACAAACACTAGTTGGTACAAACACTGGTTGGTACAAACACTGGTTGGTACAAACACTGGTTGGTACAATCACTGGTTGGTACAAATACTAGTTGGTACAAACACTAGTTGGTACAAACACTGGTTGGTACAAACACTGGTTGGTACAAGCACTGGTTGGTACAAACACTGGTTGGTACAAACACTAGTTGGTACAAACACTGGTTGGTACAAACGCTGGTTGGTACAAACACTGGTTGGTACAAACACTGGTTGGTACAAACACTAGTTGGTACAAACACTGGTTGGTACAAACACTGGTTGGTACAAACACTGGTTGGTACAAACATTGGTTGGTACAAACACTGGTTGGTACAAACACTGGTTGGTACAAACACTAGTTGGTACAAACACTAGTTGGTACAAACACTGGTTGGTACAAACACTGGTTGGTACAAAAATCGCATGTACAGACCTATGTACCTACGTAAGGATAATCCGACGCTCTCTCTTTCTCTCACACAGGAAGTATTTCTTCAGCCAGAGTTGTCAGAAGTGGAACAATCTGGAGAGTGATATAGTGGACGTAGAATCCATACATAGCTTTAAGAAAAGGTATATACCTTTCAAGAGTTTCGAGAGTTTCACTACTTTCGGTATGATAAAGTTCATGGATCAGGAAGTGGACCTAGTAGCGACCAGTGAAGAGGCGGGGCCAGGAGCTGTAACTCGAGCCCTGCAACCACAACTAGTTGAGTACAACTAGTTGAGTACAACTAGGTGAGTACAACTAGGTGAGTACATGCAGAGTTGGGTGGGCTGAATCTTCTTGAAGTGCAAGAAAGCTTTAACTCAGTATCTCACCAGAGATTAGTCCAGAAATTAAAGGAACAGACAAGGGTAAAAGGGCAGAGTGTCCCAGTGGTACAAGGAAGTACTTAAATAACAGAAGACAGAGAATAACACCAGGACATCATAATGAGAACAGGTAGTGCGGGTCCCACAAAGATCAGTATTAAGACCGATACTATTGCTAAAATATGCGAATGATCTACTAGAAGACATTGAAGGTTATGTGTCACTGTCTGCTGATGATGCAACGCTGATGAGAAGACTGAGAACATGAGAGAACAATGATAGATCCAGGGAGGCGTCAACACACAGCATATGTGGTCAAACAAGTGGCTACTGCCGAAGATTTTATGTGTTCGAGGGTCTGGTCCCAAATCTGCACTCTGCCATAACATACTGGAGTGAGAGATATGGGAGGAAGTGTAAAATAAACCCAGTGAGGAGCAGGGGTGCGGTGGGGACAATAAGGGAACACTGTATCAATATCCGGGGTCCCAGACTATTCAACATCTTACCAGAAGATATCAGAAACACTGCTGGAACAAGTGTAGAAGCCTTCAAGAGGAAACTGGACAAGTATCTTCACCAAGTGCCAGATCAACCAGGCTGTGATGGATATGTGGAGCAGCAAACCCCCAGCAGCAACAACCTGGTTGACCAAGCAAGCACCAGACGAGCCTGACCCATGGCCGGGCTCAGAGAGTAGATAAACTCTCGAAACTCTTCAAAGGTATATCACAGGTGATTCACGAAATCGTAATGACACGATTGCAAACAAACGATACCACGGGTGGGGTTAGAACCCGCGTCGGTCTGGTAGGTAGGTAGGTAGACTCTGTGATCGCGGGTTCTAACCCCACCCGTGGTATGGTTTGGTATATCAAAGGTGTGTATACCCGACTCACTCATAATTAGCGCCACTATTCACCTACTGGCGCAACCCCGTGTGAAGTGTAACTCCCTCGCCACCCACTTGACAGCGACGGAATAATGGTCACAGACCTCCTTGTCCTTCCCTGGAGGGCATTCCGGGGATCAACGCCCCCGCGGCCCGGTCCACGACCAGGCCTTCCGGTGGATCAGGGCCTGATCAACGAAGCTGTTACTGCTGGCCCCACGCATTCCAACGTACGAACTACAGCCCGGCTGATCCAGCACCGTCTTTAGGTATCTGTCTGCCCTTACCTTTGATATACCTCTGACGAGTTTCGACAGTCTTTCTACTCCCGAAGCCCGGTCATGGGCCAGGCTCCTCTGGTGCTAGCCTGGTCAACCAGACTGTTGCTGCTAGAGGCCACCTTATGTCAGAATTAAAAACAAATTCCACAGAAAGGAGAGAAGCTTACAACGACGTTTCGGTCCGACTAGAACCATTTACAAGTCCTAATTAGCTGGGCGGAGAACGGGGGTGTGATGTCATCACTGGACTGTGTGTGGCTTGTATCAGGAGGTGTGATCTTGGCGTAGGCCACAGAGGCAGTGATCGGGAGGCCTGGTCATGGACCGGGCCGCGGGGGCGTTGATCCCCGGAATAACCTCCAGGTAACCTCCAGGTAATCCCAGGAGCTGTGTGAAGGTAAACTACACGATGGTTGCTCCTCCCTTCATTATTATTGTCAGTGTAATTATGAACATGATCATCAGCAGCGGGCGTACAGGGTGCGGGTGTACAGGGTGCGGGTGTACAGGGTGCGGGCGTACAGGGTGCGGGCGTACAGGGTGCGGGCGTACAGGGTGCGGGCGTACTGATGCTACACACAGCAACACATCACTTAAATTCTTAAAAGAATGACCAGGCATGGCAGGACCCCTCTCCCTCCCCCAGGAAGGTGAGGACCTAAGGGGGTTCTCACCTTCCTCAGGGGAGACAAGAACCCTCCAGGAGTGAGCAAGGATCCCAAAGGGAAAAAGAACCTCCAGGTATGAGAGAAAAAAAACTCAGGTGAAAATAAGAACTCAGAGAACGCGGCAAGACACCCCCAGGCAGGGGTACGGAACTCCAAGGACGGGCAAGAACCCGCAGAAAAAAACGATCACTGCCTCGCCTGCCGCCTCAAATGCCTCACACCTTCACAAATAAAGAAAAACACACAAAGTGTCTAGCGAAATGAGAAGGGACGACAAAAACCTCGCCGAGTGGAGCTCATCAAACCTGGCACACACAAAGAGCAACGTCAACGGAAGGAAACTAAGACTGACGGATATTAAAATTACTCTTACGGGGGAAAGAAAGATACTAGCGTCTCCATTATTGGCGTTCCTCTCGGAAACCCGGTACATCAGCCAGTGAGGTAGGCACCACAGCCTGGATAATCAATAACAGTTCTCTGAGGCTTGTTAAGTTCCTTCTGACAAGGGTCTGTTGGTTACCTGTCAATGAGTTCAAGAATCCCCGTCTCCATGGATGTGTTTCAGACCTGGCCTTCCTGTTGACAGCTTTATGAGTCAGTATTACCCACCAACAGAAGTATTACCAACAGTAAGAGCCTGATAGTAATACTGGACTCCTCTTATCGAGTTATTAATTCTCAGTGTACTTCTGGCACCACTGTTTTTTTTACTAGGAGTATTTTACAGTCTACAGTGAATCTCCCTGTAAGTAATAAATTTAGAATTTAGATTTATCACAAGTTAAATTTAGCATTTAAATTTATTACCAGTTCGTCGAGCATTTTCCAGGTATAAATTACTGCATACCTTTCCTGCTGCGCTCCACGTACTACTGGAGGGATTTTAAACAGACAGATGTTGGACTGAACACATCGACTAGAGGCTGAGGGACTGATTACCTCAAACTCCCCCTCATCTTCCACTGTTATTCTCAGTATTGGACTGACGAAGCCACTGGCTGGCGAAACGCTTCCTCGGTGAAGATTCCCAAATGTTGCACAAGTGTCTTATTCTTCAGATATTTTTCTGCATTGCACCGAATTCACAATTTTTGCTTGTCTCAGCTGTTGGTGATGGCATTTCGCATCGTCTACGGAGCCATCACCTCTCCCTTATCATTATTAATTTAATACTGTTACAGCTCTGGGTCGTCATGTAAGACCCGCGTCAGGAAACACTTGTCCTCTTTCCTGACAAACCTTACCTGACCTTACCTAGTGGAAGACCTCGGTCAGATGACCAAAAGTGTCAGCTACGGGTCATCGTATGACCAGGACCCGTAAATACATATATACATGGGTTTTTAAACCTTTTTTCGCGTTTTATCTCTCAAATTAAACTTAAAATATTTACCGGTAAACATGAACCTTGAGTATCTTCCAGATATGAGATACTGGGAGGAAAATGTTGAAGTTTACCTAGAATCACTTCCACAGGTCACTGCCCCCGCTGCCCGGTCCTAGACCAGACCTCCTGGTTAATGGCCTGATCGACAATGCTGTTAGTGCTTACCCAACGTATGCACAGTAACCCGGCTGATCAGGAACTGTTTTTGAGATATCTGGGGTTTGTTGGTAGCTCCACTTGTGCATGACGGGAGGATGCTGAAGAGTCGTGGTCCCTTAACACCAGTGCAGAATACCTCCAATAAAAAGCTGGCGAGCGGTGTATTCACCGTTTGCCAAGCCTCCTGGTCAAAAAACTGGCATGGTGCCGCTCATCAAAGCAATATCAACAAGCAGACAAAAAGCGGGACGTCTATCAACTGGCATTTTACTCTATATCAACAATCCTCTTCTCCACCTCAGCACTTCTTCCCCACCGACGCCGCCCCCTTTCCATCACCCCTACCACCTCTTTCCATTCGCCATCGACCCCTTCTCATAACTACCGCCCCATCCCCTCAACTTAGCCACACCCTCCTGTCCGGCTCACCACCGTATGGTATATGCCATCACGAGAGAGATTAATTCCCAAGTAATAGCGACGTCAGCTCTGCTGGAAGGAAACCTTTGAAGCTGCCGTAGCTGTTAGAACCTAAATGGAATACTTGACGATATGTTCACTTCCCTTCTGAAGTCTCCCAGCTCAAGCTGACGTAACTCATCCTGTGTAATGGAATATGACAGGGAAACATAGCTAGCTTTTGTTCCCAATATACAACTCCGATACAGAATAGAGTACATGCAAATTGATGATGTATATACTTTTGCTTAATTAAAAAAAACTCTCTCTCTGCTTCGCTGAATGTCTTTTTTCCTCTTAAAACCATCTAGAGGTCTGTTGGTAATTTCCCTTATGTATAGGGGAGGGCACTGTGTCCCTGTGTGTTAGCCAGCTGCTGTGGGTCATATCAAGGATAAATATTATTAGGTAAGTACTGGAACTTCCGGTCTTGCTAGAAGTGCTCAGGTGTTTGATGGAAAGTATCTACGTATTTAATAATGCTAATTACATAAACAAATTTACACAGGATTATAGAGGTATCCAGTTTATTAGTGGACTCCGCACCGAGTCTAATACAATGTCTGAGGGTTTTACAGAGACACATATTGACCACTACCTTAACAATGAAGCATGTTTACCTGGGTACAGTCTACTTAAATGCGACTGGACAAAAGTTACAAGGGAAGGTTGGCTTGTAAAGAGTCGCTCATTTGTACTCAAGTTACTTAACAGCACAAATGATGTAGCAAAAGTCTTGGTAGTGAAGACTGAAAACCAGAATCTAGATATTGTATATAAACCACGAGACGCAGCATCCCAGCATTTTCAAGACCAGTTATTGAAAGCGATCTTGTCTGGGAAATCTTCAAACCCGGCCCTAAATATCCCTTTGTTTGGTGATTTCAACTTAAGTTATCTAAAATGTTAGGTTAGCAATTACTGTAATAGCAGAGAGAAGTCCAGGGGCAGGTTCAGATGAACAGTGTCACACATATGATACACTTTTGTTGATTTCCTAGAGTTTTTCTACTCCTAGAGCCCGGCCTTGGGCCAGGCTCGTCTGGTGTTTTTAATTAAGTCAGCCAACAACGGAACCGACAAGACTAGAAAAATACTAGATCTGGTACGAATTATAACAGAGTCCAAGAAAATAAACTCAGACCACAACCCAGTCGCAGTTCAGACCTTCATACATCCGGATCCTGAGCAGCAAAACACAAATACTGACAAGGATGTTTCCACTCAGAACTGATCATACAAATCATTCTCCAAGAAAGTAAGAGTCTTGTCAGATGGTGCCAAATAAACCCCCAATGAAAAGCAGGAGTGTAATGAGCACACTACAGGAAAACCCAGTAAGTGTACAAGAACCTAGACTTTTCAACACCCTTTGGCTTTCTTCAAGAAGGAACTAGATAAGTTTCTCAAATTAGTTCTTGATCAGCCGGGCTGTCGTACCTACTAAGAAGCGTGTGTGGTTAGCACCAACAGCCTGGTCCCAATACTCAAGGAACATGCAGGTTCGGATACTAAAAAACAATGAAGCGTACATTACCTGTGATCCTATATAAAGGTGATTGTTGGGAGATGTTCTGACAACCAACACAGAAACTTAATAACCCACCTGTGAAGGAAAAGAAATATTATTAATTAGTTTCAAGGCACTATAAATAATAATAATAATAATAATATTGAAAATAAGAATAGTTTAACAAAAACAATACAGCAAGACTTTCCAGTACCGGGCCGCGGGGGCGTTGACCCCCGGAACTCCAGGTCTCCAGTACCTTTCTTATCATATACGAAATTACCTACGGTTTTCTAGCTGCCTTCAAGTAGAAATTAGATGAATATCTAACCAGTTCCTGACGAGCCAGGCTGCACCTACGTTGGACTGAAACACTCGGGCAACATTTGGGAATCTTTACTATGGAGACGTTTCGCCAGCCAGTGGACACTTCTTCAGTGCAATACAGAGAATGGCATTTTCACCACTACGCTGGACTGCACGCTACTAGAGCCAAAGTCTCGACTGATTTCGGGTGCTGTGGCGAGGGACAGAGACTTCGCTGAGGCAGCGATCACTAGAGGAAGACAAGAGGTGGTAGAGTTTGGAGAGGTTCTGGTGAACACTGCCTCAGCGAAGGCTCTGCCCCTCGCCAAAGCTCCAGAAATCAGTCGAGACTCGGGCTCTAGTAGCGTGCATCACTAGCAGACACACAGGTAAGGAAAAGTTTAACGTAGTTTAACCTTCTAATCACAGTCAGTGTTTGGTGAGGTTAAGGCAGATGCAAGTGTGACTTTGACACCAGATTTTAACAGTAATTAAATGACTTTTAAAGTTATTAAAATTTCTGTTTATTATTTAATTTATTAGTGTTGTAGTACGTTATAACTGATTAATTTTTGTTAATAGGCGAGGCTAGTACCCTAACCTAGGCTAGTACCCTAACCTAGGCTAGTACCCTAACCTAGGCTAGTACCCTAACCTAGGCTAGTACCCTAACCTAGGCTAGTACCCTAACCTAGGCTAGTACCCTAACCTAGGCTAGTACCCTAACCTAGGCTAGTACCCTAACCTAGGCTAGTACCCTAACCTAGGCTAGTACCCTAACCTAGGCTAGTACCCTAACCTAGCCTAGTACCCTAACCTAGGCTAGTACCCTAACCTAGGCTAGTACCCTAACCTAGCCTAGTAACCTAACCTAGGCTAGTACCCTAACCTAGCCTAGTACCCTAACCTAGGCTAGTACCCTAACCTAGGCTAGTACCCTAACCTAGGCTAGTACCCTAACCTAGGCTAGTACCCTAACCTAGGCTAGTACCCTAACCTAGCCTAGTACCCTAACCTAGCATAGTACCCTAACCTAGGCTAGTACCCTAACCTAGGCTAGTACCCTAACCTAGGCTAGTACCCTAACCTAGGCTAGTACCCTAACCTAGGCTAGTACCCTAACCTAGCCTAGTACCCTAACCTAGGCTAGTACCCTAACCTAGGCTAGTACCCTAACCTAGGCTAGTACCCTAACCTAGCCTAGTACCCTAACCTAGGCTAGTACCCTAACCTAGGTTAGTACCCTAACCTAGGCTAATACCCTAACCTAGGCTAGTACCCTAACCTAGGTTAATACCCTAACCTAGGCTAGTACCCTAACCTAGGCTAGTACCCTAACCTAGGCTAGTACCCTAACCTAGGCTAGTACCCTAACCTAGCCTAGTACCCTAACCTAGGCTAGTACCCTAACCTAGGCTAGTACCCTAACCTAGCCTAGTAACCTAACCTAGGCTAGTACCCTAACCTAGCCTAGTACCCTAACCTAGGCTAGTACCCTAACCTAGGCTAGTACCCTAACCTAGGCAAGTACCCTAACCTAGGCTAGTACCCTAACCTAGGCTAGTACCCTAACCTAGCCTAGTACCCTAACCTAGCATAGTACCCTAACCTAGGCTAGTACCCTAACCTAGGCTAGTACCCTAACCTAGGCTAGTACCCTAACCTAGGCTAGTACCCTAACCTAGCCTAGTACCCTAACCTAGCCTAGTACCCTAACCTAGGCTAGTACCCTAACCTAGGCTAGTACCCTAACCTAGGCTAGTACCCTAACCTAGCCTAGTACCCTAACCTAGGCTAGTACCCTAACCTAGGTTAGTACCCTAACCTAGGCTAATACCCTAACCTAGGCTAGTACCCTAACCTAGGCTAATACCCTAACCTAGGCTAGTACCCTAACCTAGGCTAATACCCTAACCTAGGTTAGTACCCTAACCTAGGTTAGTACCCTAACCTAGGCTAATACCCTAACCTAGGCTAGTACCCTAACCTAGGCTAATACCCTAACCTAGGTTAGTACCCTAACCTAGGCTAAAACCCTAACCTAGGCTAGTACCCTAACCTAGGCTAGTACCCTAACCTAGGCTAGTACCCTAACCTAGGCTAGTACCCTAACCTAGGCTAGTACCCTAACCTAGGCTAATACGCTAACCTAAGCTAGTAACCTAACCTAGGCTAGTACCCTAACCTAGGCTAGTACCCTAACCTAGGCTAGTACCCTAACCTAGGCTAGTACCCTAACCTAGGCTAGTACCCTAACCTAGGTTAATAACCTAACCTAGGCTAGTACCCTAACCTAGGTTAGTACCCTAACCTAGGCTAATACCCTAACCTAGGCTAGTAACCTAACCTAGGCTAGTACCCTAACCTAGGCTAGTACCCTAACCTAGGCTAGTACCCTAACCTAGGCTAGTATCCTAACCTAGGCTAGTACCCTAACCTAGGCTAGTACCCTAACCTAGGCTAGTACCCTAACCTAGGCTAATATACCCTAACCTAAGCTAGTAACCTAACCTAGGCTAGTACCCTAACCTAGGCTAGTACCCTAACCTAGGCTAGTACCCTAACCTAGGCTAGTACCCTAACCTAGGCTAGTACCCTAACCTAGGCTAGTACCCTAACCTAGGCTAGTACCCTAACCTAGGCTAGTACCCTAACCTAGGTTAGTACCCTAACCTAGGTTAGTAACCTAACCTAGGTTAGTACCCTAACCTAGGTTAGTAACCTAACCTAGGCTAGTACCCTAACCTAGGTTAGTACCCTAACCTAGGCTAATACCCTAACCTAGGCTAGTAACCTAACCTAGGCTAGTACCCTAACCTAGGCTAGTACCCTAACCTAGGCTAGTACCCTAACCTAGGCTAGTACCCTAACCTAGGCTAGTACCCTAACCTAGGTTAGTACCCTAACCTAGGCTAATACCCTAACCTAAGCTAGTAACCTAACCTAGGCTAGTACCCTAACCTAGGCTAGTACCCTAACCTAGGCTAGTACCCTAACCTAGGCTAGTACCCTAACCTAGGTTAGTACCCTAACCTAGGCTAGTACCCTAACCTAGGCTAGTACCCTAACCTAGGCTAGTACCCTAACCTAGGCTAGTACCCTAACCTAGGTTAGTAACCTAACCTAGGCTAGTACCCTAACCTAGGCTAGTACCCTAACCTAGGCTAGTACCCTAACCTAGGCTAATACCCTAACCTAGGCTAGTAACCTAACCTAGGCTAGTACCCTAGCCTAAGCTAGTAACCTAACCTAGGCTAGTACCCTAACCTAGGCTAGTACCCTAACCTAGGCTAGTACCCTAACCTAGGCTAGTACCCTAACCTAGGCTAGTACCCTAACCTAGGCTAGTACCCTAACCTAGGCTAGTACCCTAACCTAAGTACCCTAACCTAGGTTAGTACCCTAACCTAGGCTAGTACCATAACCTAGGCTAGTACCATAACCTAGGCTAGTACCCTAACCTAGGCTAGTACCCTAACCTAGGTTAGTACCCTAACCTAGGCTAGTACCCTAACCTAGGCTAGTACCCTAACCTAGGCTAGTACCCTAATCTAGGCTAGTACCCTAACCTAGGTTAGTACCCTAACCTAGGCTAGTACCCTAATCTAGGCTAGTACCCTAACCTAGGCTAGTACCCTAACCTAGGCTAGTGCCCTAACCTAGGCTAGTACCCTAACCTAGGCTAGTACCTTAACCTAGGCTAGTACCCTAACCTAGGTTAGTACCCTAACCTAGGTTAGTACCCTAACCTAGGCTAGTACCGTAACCTAGGTTAGTACCCTAACCTAGGCTAGTACCCTAACCTAGGTTAGTAACCTGACCTACCTTTGATATACCTCTAAAGAGTTTCGAGAGTTTATCTACTCTCTGAGCCCGGCCATGGGCCATGCTCGTCTGGTGCTTGCCTGGTCAACCAGGCTGTTTCTGCTGGAGGCCCGCTGCCCCACATATTCATCACAGCCTGGTTGATCTGGCACCTATTGAAGATACTTGTCCAGTTTCCTCTTGAAGGCTTCTACACTGGTTCCAGCAGTGTTTCTGATATCTTCTGGTAAGATGTTGAATAATCTGGGACCCCGAATGTTGATACAGTGTTCCCTTATTGTCTCCACCACACCCCTGCTCCTCACTGGGTTTATTTTACACTTCCTGCCATATCTCTCACTCTAGTATGTTGTTATGGCAGTGTGCAGATTTGGGACCAAGCCCTCGAGTACCTTCCAGGTATATATTATCATGTACCTCTCTCTCCTCCGCTCCAATGAGTACATGTTCAAGACTTGCAGGCATTCCCAGTAGTTTAGGTGCTTTACTGGCTCAATGTGAGCCGTAAATGATCTCTGTATTTGTTCCTGCTCCGATATTTCTCCTGCCCTGAACGGGGTCGTCAGCACTGAGCAATATTCTAAGTGAGGGAGCACTAGCGATTTGAAGAGTGTCACCATCGGCATTATTTCCCTTGTTTTGAAAGTTCTCATTACCCACCCAGTCATCTTCCTGGTTGTCGTGATCTAGTAGTAACCTAGTGATCTAGGCTAGTAACCTAACCTAGGCTAGTAACCTAACCTAGGCTAGTAACCTAACCTAGGCTAGTAACCTAACCTAGGTTAGCAACCTAACCTAGGCTAGTAACCAAACGTAAGCTAGTAACCTAGCCTAGGCTAGTAACCTAACCTAGGCTAGTAACTAACCTAGGCTAGTAACCTAATATAGGCTATTAACCTAACCTAGGCTAGTAACCTAACCTAGGCTAGTAACCTAATACAGGCTAGTAACCTAACCTAGGTTAGTAACCAAACCTAAGCTAGTAACCTAACCTAGGCTAGTAACCTAACCTAGGCTAGTAACCTAATATAGGCTAGTAACCTAACCTAGGTTAGTAACCAAACCTAAGCTAGTAACCTAACCTAGGCTAGTAACCTAACCTAGGCTAGTAACCTAACTTAGGCTAGTAACCTAACTTAGGCTAGTAACCTAACCTAGGCTAGTAACCTAATATAGGCTAGTAACCTAATATAGGCTAGTAACCTATCCTGGGCTAGTAACCTAACCTAGCCTAGTCACCTAACTTAAGCTAGTAACCTAGCCTAGGCTAGTAACCTAACCTAGGCTAGTAACCTAATATATGCTAGTAACCTAACCTAGGCTAGTAAACCTAACCTAGGCTAGTAACCTAATATAGGCTAGTAACCTAATATAGGCTAGTAACCTAACCTAGGCTAGTAACCTAATATAGGCTAGTAACCTAATATATGCTAGTAACCTAACCTAGGCTAGTAACCTAACCTAGCCTAGTCACCTAACCTAGGCTAGTAACCTAACCTAGGTTAGTCACCTAACCTAGCCTAGTAACCTAACCTAGCCTAGTCACCTAACCTAGGCTAGTAGCCTAACCTTGCCTAGTCACCTAACCTAGGCTAGTAGCCTAACCTTGCCTAGTCACCTAACCTAGGCTAGTAACCTAGCCTAGAAACCGAAGTTTTCGAAAAATTATCTCAGAAAAAGTGTGCAAGAAGTTAGTCTCGAGTAGACATGTTGTAATACATGAGTCCCCTCCAAAGGCTAGTGAGGTTTGAAGGGCTTGTGTCCAAGGGAAAAGGTGATAGGGATCACTCCCCGCACAGTGCTCACCCAACAACAAAGCTCGCCATAAATGTTGGGTATATTTTCCGTTTCATCAAAATTTGCTGTGACATATGGCTAATGAAATGGAAAGAGTTATAGACAGGGTTTCTGAAATGCGAATAATGAGTAGCAAATTGTTTTGATTGCCACATGAAAATGAATTTCTTAACATGAGAGTAAGTTAATGTAGCAGCAGACTTGTAAGATACCAGCAAATTGATATCTTACAAAATAATGTCAGCAACTGTTTGTTAAAACGTCCTCACCAGCACCTCCCTCATCTGACACCGGTATATAAGTGCCAGTCCTCATGTCTGTGTCTCAGAGTCTTCAAGACTACGGTGCTCTTCACCATCTCCAAGACTGAGGGACTGATTACCTCGTCTTTTGTATATAGCTCTACAGTCTTCCCATAATGATATTGAATTTGTATTTATAAAGCCACTGGATGGCGAAACGTCTACAATTACGATACCCAGATGTTGCCCATGTGTCTAATTCTTTATCTTGTCGGTATTGTATACAAATCAATCTAGAATCTTTTATAAAATCCTACAAACAAATCAAGCAGAGGCAGGTATGTCTCATCTGCAAGATCCCCCTCATTACTCTTCCCAGCATCTCACTCTCATCATCTCCGCGTTACCTCACAGAGCATCCCGCAGGAGTGTCTTCCATTCATTGGTATTCAACAGGTACAAACCCAGTGATTAACTTTCCCACAGCCTCAGACCCATTCATCTCGCCAACACCATCCTCAAATGATCCAGACGACGTGAAAGCAACCACAGTGTGTTATATCACTCCACCTGGGTGCTTACCCTGGCCTAGGGGAATGAATATGCAAATTGGTTCACTACAATAAGCAGTAAATTTACACCACAGTGGTAATTTGCCAAACCATTCTCTCAGGAATGTAACAGTCTGTGTTGTGGTGCAGGACCTGAATGCCAGGTTCTGATGTAATGGTGCCAGGAGAGGTTCTGACTTAATGATACCAGCGTGGAGAGGTGCGGATGTGATGGTGCCAACGAAGAGATGTACTGATGGAATGATGCCACAAAAGGTGCTGATGTGATGGTGCCACAGTGGACAGGTATTTAAGTGATGGTGCCAGGAGAGGTTCTGACGTGATGGTGCCAACATAGGGGCGTGCTAACGGAATGATGCCACGAGAAGTTCTGACGTAATGGTGCCAACATGGAGAGGTACTGAGGTGATGGTACCGCCGTGCGGAGGTACAGAGGTGATGGTACCATCGGGGAGAGTTATTAACCTGATGGTGCCGGGAGAATTTCTGATGGAAAGAAGGGGCACTGACTCTATGGTGTCAGCAGAGGAACTGAGGTGATGGTGCAGGGACAGGCTCTCACGTGATGGAAAGGCACTGACCTGATCTATCGCCCCACCAAGGTTTACATGGCAGGTATACAATACCAACAAGGTGATGAATAAGACCAATATGCAGCATCTACGTATCTTCAGCTGCCTTCAGGAACTTCCAGGGATCACCATCTGAGAAGCAGCGAGACATCACTGTCCTCTTATACAGAATATTGTTCCGTCCTCACATCTTCCTTCAAGGGTATAAGCTTTTCAAAAGAAAATAGAATCACTAGTCGCTACAAATGCCTCATCAATAAGGTGCAGGATGCCTCTACTGAAGAGCAGGGGAGCGATGAGTACAGTGAGAGAGAACTCAGTACGTGTTAAGAGTCCACGACTCTTCAACATCCTTTCGTCATGCATAAAGGTAATTACCAACAAAGCTTTAGCTGTCTTCAAGAGGACTTTCGGCAGATTTTTCAAAACAATTTCACATCAGATGGGATGTGGTAGATATGTAGGACTATGGGCGGCGGGCACTAACAGACTGATACATCAGACCAGCAACCAGGTGACCTGGTCTGGGAATGGGCCACGGGGGGTTTGGCCTCCAGAAGCGTCTCCAGGAAAAAGTTGCGAAGGCCATGTAGGCAACAACAACCTGGTGGACCAGGTGTTCAACAAGAATATAGGAACTTAAGCTACAAGGGAAGGAGCTGAGCATATAACAACATGACAGCACAAGCGGTATGACCTCTCTGGTTTTAAAAGTCTCCATAATCACTCCTGCCATTTTCCTCACCTGGCCTTTGATTCATGTCATATTTCCCTTTTTAAACCAAGTGCCCTGACATGGTCAGTTCTGGAACTTTTACATGTTTTCTATTTTCGTTCTATATTCAGTAATCGACTTTAACAGTACCGAAAAGTGTTACTCTCCTCTGTCCACTGGAAGACTTTGATACATGTTTGTAACTTTTCTGTCTTCTAAGGCGACTGTCTGTTTTTATGTCTTCTATGAGGTTGAGAAGCTGTAGAGGTGCCAGAACTCTGCCTTGCTCTACTGCCTCTTTTGTGAACTGGGACATTACCAGTGCTTTTCAGTGACTGTGGGATGACACCATGTCCAGGCTCCTCTCCATAAAATACTAATGACCCGAGGTAGTGGTTTCGCACACTTTTTGATGACTATGGAGTTCCACGAGTCTGGACCTGGAGCAGAATGCATGGCATGCTGTCGACGGCTTTTTCGAAGTCAACTGAGGAGGGAGAAAGCTACATTGGAAATTGGGGAGATGTCTGTGTCATCAATCTGTAGACTGACGAACAGTTCACTGAACAGAGAGTCATACTTTTACTTCAGTATTGCACGCATTACCTTATTATCCTTTACCTTACCTCTGATATACCTTTCATGAGTTCCGAGAGTTTTTCTAAAGGTTCTATACTGGATGTGGTTTCTCACCCTGGATTTTTGCATAGCAAGATTCTGTATTTCTTCTGATTTCATGTACAGCTCTTTGCTCCCTCTGTCTCTCCTGGACTCATTATGACGCTGTCAGTTTGTGTTCGAAGTTTTTCAATTCTCAACCAGAGTTTTCTTTCGTGCTTCCGAGTCCAATGCCTTTGAGATGTGTCATTCTTTGTCTTCGGTTCCTGGACAGCCGAGCTTCTGGTGCATACGTTGGACTTCGTGCGGCTAGAGCCAACATCATGGTTGATCAGGACATCCACCAGTAGGAAAGTTCTAGGACCTGGCTGCGGAGGCCGTTATCCTCTTAACACTCTCCAGGTAGACTCCTGGTAAACTCCAGGTACACTCCTGGTAGACTGCTGGTACGATCTGTGTTAACATCAGTTACGCAGTTTCAAGGGTGACTTCCTGTTGAGGGTTCGGGCGCCTCTGCCACAGCGGCCTGATCAGTGAAGCTATTAGTGCTAGCAGAGCGCAGTCGAACCTAAACACCACAGCCGGGCATATCAGGAAGTGTATGGAAGAACTATGGCTTCCAAGAGCAGAACTTAAAGATCCCAAAAAGTTAGAAATAAAGCACTAGTCAATCTAAAGACGAGTGGCGCGACTCGGGAGTTATAACTCAACCCTCACACGAAAAGATTGACGAGTATAGACATAGAGATGACGGGTTTAGAGGGTAGTTGCATCCTCACAGGTGAGCCTGATGCTGGTACGGAATACACTCAACAATCATCTCTCCTGCGTTACTCTCTCTCTCTCTCTCTCTCTCTCTCTCTCTCTCTCTCTCTCTCTCGAACAAGTCAATAAAAACGTTCCTTTTATTAATGAGCAAATCACTAAATCTTCACCTTAAACGGAACTCACCCGTTTACTCACTCGCTGAGAACTGACTCGTTCACTCACTCGCTGAGAACTGGCTCGTTCACTCACTCGCTGAGAACTGGCTCGTTCACTCACTCGCTGAGAACTGACTCGTTCACTCACTCGCTGAGAACTGGCTCGTTCACTCACTCGCTGAGAACTGGCTCGTTCACTCACTCGCTGAGAACTGGCTCGTTCACTCACTCGCTGAGAACTGGCTCGTTCACTCGCTGAGAACTGACTCGTTCACTCACTCGCTGAGGACTGGCTCGTTCATTCACTTGCTGAGAACTGGCTCGTTCACTCACTCGCTGGGGACTGGCTCGTTCACTCCCTCGCTGAGGACTGGCTCGTTCATTCACTCGCTGAGGACTGGCTCGTTCATTCACTCGCTGAGGACTGGCTCGTTCATTCACTCGCTGAAGACTGGCTAGTTCATTCACTCGCTGAGGACTGGCTCGTTCACTCACTCGCTGAAGACTGGCTAGTTCATTCACTCGCTGAGGACTGGCTCGTTCATTCACTCGCTGAAGACTGGCTCGTTCATTCACTCGCTGAGGACTGGCTCGTTCATTCACTCGCTGAGGACTGGCTCGTTCATTCACTCGCTGAGGACTGGCTCGTTCATTCACTCGCTGAGGACTGGCTCGTTCATTCACTCGCTGAGGACTGGCTCGTTCATTCACTCGCTGAAGACTGGCTCGTTCATTCACTCGCTGAGGACTGGCTCGTTCACTCACTCGCCGAGGTCTGGTTCGTCCACTCACTCGCTGAGGACTGGCTCGTTCACTCACTCGCTAAGGACTGGCTCGTTCACTCACTCGCTGAGGACTGGCTCGTTCATTCACTCGCTGAGGACTGGCTCGTTCATTCACTCGCTGAAGACTGGCTCGTTCATTCACTCGCTGAGGACTCACTCGTTCACTCACTCGCTGGGGACTGGCTCCTTCACTCACTCGCTAAGGACTGGCTCGTTCACTCACTCGCTAAGGACTGGCTCGTTCACTCACTCGCTAAGGACTGGCTCGTTCACTCACTCGCTAAGGACTGGCTCGTTCACTCACTCGCTAAGGACTCGCTCGTTCACTCACTCGCTAAGGACTGGCTCGTTCACTCACTCGCTAAGGACTGGCTCGTTCACTCACTCGCTAAGGACTGGCTCGTTCACTCACTCGCTAAGGACTCGCTCGTTCACTCACTCGCTAAGGACTGGCTCGTTCACTCACTCGCTAAGGACTGGCTCGTTCACTCACTCGCTAAGGACTGGCTCGTTCACTCACTAAGGACTGGCTCGCTCACACACTCGCTGAGGACTGGCTCGTTCACTCGCTGAGGACTGGCTCGTTCACTCGCTGAGGACTTACCCGTTCACTCACTCGCTGAGGACTGGCTCGTTCACTCACTCGCTGAGGACTGGCTCGTTCACTCACTCGCTGAGGACTGGCTCGTTCACTCACTCGCTGAGGACTGGCTCGTTCACTCACTCGCTGAGGACTCACCCGTTCACTCACTCGCTGAGGACTGGCTCGTTCACTCACTCGCTGAGGACTGGCTCGTTCACTCACTCGCTGAGGACTCACCCGTTCACTCACTCGCTAAAGACTGGCTCGTTCAATCACTCACTTAGGACTCACCCGTTCACTCACTCGCTGAGGACTGGCTCGTTCACTCACTCGCTGAGGACTCACCCGTTCACTCACTCGCTGAGGACTGGCTCGTTCACTCACTCGCTGAGGACTCACCCGTTCACTCACTCGCTAAGGACTGCTCGTTCACTCACTCGCTAAGGACTCACCCGTTCACTCACTCGCTAAGGACTCACCCGTTCACTCACTCGCTAAGGACTCACCCGTTCACTCATCCGCTAAGGACTCACCCGTTCACTCACTCGCTAAGGACTGGCTCGTTCACTCACTCGCTAAGGACTCACCCGTTCATTCACTCGCTAAGGACTCACCCGTTCACTCACTCGCTAAGGACTCACCCGTTCACTCACTCGCTAAGGACTCACCCGTTCACTCACTCGCTAAGGACTGGCTCGTTCACTCACCCGCTAAGGACTCGCCCGTTCACTCACCCGCTAATGACTCGCCCGTTCACTCACTCGCTAAGGACTCACCCGTTCACTCACTCGCTAAGGACTCGCCCGTTCACTCACCCGCTAAGGACTCGCCCGTTCACTCACTCGCTAAGGACTCGCCCGTTTACTCACTCGCTAAGGACTCGCCCGTTCACTCACCCGCTAAGGACTCGCCCGTTCACTCACTCGCTAAGGACTCGCCCGTTCACTCACTCGCTAAGGACTCGCCCGTTCACTCACTCGCTAAGGACTCGCCCGTTCACTCACTCGCTAAGGACTCGCCCGTTCACTCACTCGCTAAGGACTCGCTCGTTCACTCACCCGCTAAGGACTCGCCCGTTCACTCACCCGCTAAGGACTCGCCCGTTCACTCACCCGCTAAGGACTCGCCCGTTCACTCACTCGCTAAGGACTCGCTCGTTCACTCACCCGCTAAGGACTCACCCGTTCACTCACCCGCTAAGGACTCGCCCGTTCACTCACCCGCTAAGGACTCACCCGTTCACTCACCCGCTAAGGATTCGCCCGTTCACTCACCCGCTAAGGACTCGCCCGTTCACTCACCCGCTAAGGACTCACCCGTTCACTCACTCGCTAAGGACTGGCTCGTTCACTCACCCGCTAAGGACTCGCCCGTTCACTCACCCGCTAAGGACTCGCCCGTTCACTCACTCGCTAAGGACTCGCCCGTTCACTCACTCGCTAAGGACTGGCTCGTTCACTCACTCGCTAAGGACTCGCTCGTTCACTCACTCGCTAAGGACTGGCTCGTTCAGGGAATCACACGTTGACGCTACTCGACAAAGTTAAGAAGCAACATTGCTGCTCCCCCTCTAACTATAAATCTGGACGGGTCATCCTAACGAGGAGGGTAACAACGTAATGTCTGCTGTAATCTGCCTCTCACCAACACACTCCCTGCCCTATTCTCCCTTTTTTTTCGACCTACTCTCCCCTTTCTTCGCCCTTCTCTCCCCACCTTACTCTTCACCCCGTATGATGAGGCTGTTGAAAAGTCTTGAGCCTCTTACATTTATTTTTTTTTCCTCTCTTAGTGTTCTTATGGTACGTATACCTTTGATATTCCTTTGATGAGTTTCGAGAGTCTTACTACTCTCGGAGCCCGGCCATGGGCCAGGCTCGCCTGAGTAAGACACATGTGTAACTGTTGCACAGGTATCTGATACCATTTTCAGCATATGATGTCTGTTTGTGACTTGATAAAGTGGCTAACGCGTCGGTCTGGAGTTTTACGACTCTCTGGTCGCGGGTTCTAACCCCACCCGTGGTATGGTTTGTTTGCAATCGTGTCATTACGATTTCGTCAGTCACTTGATAAAGCCCACTGTGTGGGCGAAACGTTGTCAATAAAGGATCACATTACACTGCATATGTATTTATTTTTTAATATGGTGTCCCTGTTTTTCATTGGGGTAATTTTGTACCGTCTCTTGAGTCTCTCGCATTCGTAGGGAGTGATTTCTGAGTGCAGAAATCACTCCCTACATTAATATGTACACTCCAGGTGTACATATTAAAGTATCTCTCTAAACTGCGGTGTAAGGAGTACAGGTCAAGGAACTTAAAATACTCCTGATAATTCTGGTGCAGCGGAGGTCAGGTGTACAATCACCAGGTCTGCAATTTTGCCTGCTTTAAGAGGGGCTGTTAATGTACTTGGCGTTTACCTGGAGAGGGTTTCAGGGGTCAAAGCACCCCGCAGCCCGGTCTGAGACCAGGCCTCATGGGGTCTGATCAAGCAGGCTGTTACTGCTGGCCGCACGCAAGCTGACGTACGAACCACAGCCCGGTTGGTCAGGTACTGACTTTAGGTGCCTGTCCAGTGCCTTCTTGAAGACAGCCAGGGGTCTATTGGTAATCCCCCTTATGTATGCTGGAAGGCAATTGAACATGTATAGTAATAGACTTAAATAGACTTAAATAGAACCATCACTGACTTGGCATCGCTTGTGTTGAAGGTTCTCATTATCCATCCTGTCGTTTTCCTCACGACTGTGATAACGACACTCTGCTACTTGAGGGTGAGATCTATGATATTATCTCTTCTGAGGATTTCATGTTATTTTTTTTTTCGTTTTTATTGTGTGGTTATAGTTTATACTCCATTCTAGTTTTTATTTCCTCAATTTTTTCAAAAGTAAATAAAATTTACCCTCACTGAACAAAATATTTTTTTCTATGGCCCATTCCAAGACCTGCTTCATATCGGCATTGTCCTCCATGTATGCCTGCCTCTCTCTCTCTCTCTCTCTCTCTCTCTCTCTCTCTCTCTCTCTCTCTCTCTCTCTCTCTCTCTCTCTCTCTCTCTCTCTCTCTCTCTCCTGCAAATTCTAGTATCGTCTGCAAAGTTTTATGACCCTGCCTATGTAGTGTTCCTGGAGAACACAGTTTTTCACTGTGGCCGCCTCTCAGTTAACAGTTTTGACTACCGCTCTTTGTGTTCTATTGGCGAGAAAGTCTAATAAACCATCTGCCCATATTTTTCCAGTGATTTCTTTTGCTCGCATTGTGTGCACTGTTACTCCTTGTACGTAGACTTATTAAAGAGGATACTGAGAAGCGTTACCAAACTCGTCCCATCACTCGCACACAAAACTTATCAAGAAAAACTCAAGGTACTTATTCCTCTTAAGAAACAGAGATCACAAGATCTCATTCAAACCTTTAAGAAATTCAGTGGCGTCGACACAAACCTGCAAAAGCTATTTGAAATGCCGATGACTCCATAACTAGAAACAATGGAATGAAACTGCGAGGCAGAAGATGCAACATAAACGTTTGCATGTTTTTTTTTAAACAATTACAGCAGAACTGAATGCATTGCCGGCTTGACACTCTGCAAGACTAGGATTCAGCTAGATATGTCGTAACCTACAAGGAGGAGGAGGAGGAGTAGTTGCCAGAATTATCAGCACTCACATGCTCAACAATAATCTATTAGTCAAAGAATGCTGAGTCAATTCAAACTGTTTCATATGTCCAAAAATATGACAAGTTACAGTGACCAGTATATACCTTCGAAGAGTTTCTCTACTCTCTGAGCCCGGCCATGGACCAGGCTTGTCTGGTGTTTGCCTGCTCAACCAGGTATAGTGCAATGGTTGCCAACCTTTTCACCACCAAGGTCCCCTTTTATTTAAATAAATCTTCCCATGGACTCCCAGGTGTTTGAAATGTCTGTCTTCTCAACAAGTCGATTTTATTAACCTAACAACAAACTTGTTTCCATCTCTCAGCTGAAAGACATACATAACTGAGTATGTAATGGAGTCTACAATGGAAGCAGCTGGGAGCGCTACCAGGACTTTCCACTGTTCGATGGAGGTATGGCATGTTCGATTCGACAGCCCATAAAATAAGACCCACAGTTTAAAAAAGCGTCTAAAAAATTAGACTATTCCTGCCGATTTGGAAAGATTATCTTTGTCAGCCTTATCGTGAGCAATTATACATTTTACACTGCAGCTTCTGAAATTTTGATCTTAGCTCCGGGACCCTAGGTACTACCTTTGCGGACCCCAAGGTGTCCACGGACCATAGGATGGAACCACTGCTCTAGTGTATGGTGATCGAGGCCATGAGCAAGATACGTATTAACCAAAACTACGAAGACATCCATATACATCCCAAAGATTGAGCAATCTGAAGTTAACATATTCCTGATGCTTGTTCTGTTGCTGCGTCAGTACGTCCAGTTGACACCGAGGCAACCAAGTCAATAATAGTAGCAGTGTTAGAAATAAATGGTATATATACCTGCAGTGATAGTCACTGCAGGACTGGCGGTAACCAGAAGCAGAACCACTGGTACACAGTTCTGTAAGTGGAATAACAAGAGTAGTTAAAGATAGCTGTAATTCACGTCTTTCATACAGTGCCATCTACCCTGTAAATATATTATTTTTCCAGTATGGAATAGTACGTACGTGCGGCCAGCAGTAAGAGCCTGGTTGATTAGGCCCTGATCCAACGGGAGGCCTGGTAGTGGACCTGGCCGCGGGGGCGTTGATCCCAGGAATTCCCTCCAGGTAGGTAGACTCCAGGTATCTCCCACACCCTAGTCTATATAATAATTACACAGTGGGAGACAAAAGCTAGCCATGATTCCGTGTTATGTTCCATCACGCAGGATGATGTTTATACAAGGTGCTAACATCTATCAGCCTGAGCTGCAGGACTCCGGTAAAGAAATGGCATATATCGTTAAAGCATTCTTGAAGTGTCTTCAGGTCGGCAGTTGCTGAAGAGATTGGACAGTAGGGAATAAGACTTCGTTCTGTTTTTACCAACTTGATACACACAATACACAAATAACCCGCACATAGGAGAAAGAGGCTTATGACGATGTTTCGGTCTGACTTGTACTATTGACTAGTGACACAAACACACGAAGGTAAGGAAGCTAGTATACGAGTATATGTACGGGTTATTTGTGTACTGTTCCAGTCAGGGTATTGTGCCTTTTTGATGTTTCTGGATACAAACGCCTCGATAATAGACGATAGTCTTTAATCTAGGCAGAAGTAGGCAGATGTTTCTTCTCCAGCAGATAGTCTCTGAGTAGACTATCAAGTCTTTCATATCTCTTTCTCATGTGTTCCACTCCATGCTACTCTCTCTCAGATCATCTCTTCCACGTCGCTCTTCCCCCCCCCCCATTTTTTTCCCCTTTTCCTTTCTCCCTTCACCCTTCATTCTCCCCTATTTTCTCTTGCCGATTCGCTCTCCCTGTCCCTATTTCTCAATCTCCTTTTCCCTCTTCTTCTCCCCATTTCTCCTCTTCCTGCGCCTCTCCCATTTCAATGTCCCTCTCTTATTCCTATCCCTCTCTCCACCTCACTCTTCCCTCAGTCTTCCTCTGTCATATATTTCAACCTCCTCGTTACCTCTATCCATCCTCCATAAATAATCTTAGGAAGTGAGAGAGTTATGCACTAAATCCTTTCTCTATATCCCCATCATACCTCTCACTCTCTCTCTCCTTCCCCCCACCTTCCCACTACTTCCTTACCCCTCCTTCCCTCCCTCCCTTTCTCTCCTATTTCATCTCATTGACTCACCTCTTTCACCACGTCTCCCTTTCACCCCATCTCTCACTCTCACCCCCATGCTCTCCCCACAGCTATAAATCCAGGGGAAAAAAGAGGCACACACATAAAGACACATGTTGTGGACACGAGGGGAAGTGGACTAACAGAATATATATATATATATATATATATATATATATATATATATATATATATATATATATATATATATATATATATATATATATATATATCGTGCCGAATAAGCAGAACTTGCGATCTTGGCTTAAATAGCAACACTCATCCTGCCATATAGGACAAGTGAAAATTTGTGTATGCAATAATTTCGCCAAAATCATTCTGAACCTAACGAAAAAAAATATATTTGATTGTGTTTGTTTAGTATTAAATTATTGTAAACGTATTTAAAATATATATAGTTGGGTTAGGGTAAAACAAATTGTTCTTGTTATAATAAGGTTAGGTAAGTTTTCTAAGATTCTTTTGGTGCAAAATTAAAAATTTTTACATTAACATTAATGTAAAAAACATATCTTTAAACGTATAAGAGAAAATTTCAGAAAGGACTTAATTTTAAATGAGTTTTTGCTAATTGGCCAGTTTTACATATTCGGCACGACATATATATATATATATATATATATATATATATATATATATATATATATATATATATATATATATATATATATATATAAATGCAATCATTTCACGATCGTATCTGCAAAATCCTTGTATGTCATCTCCGTTTTTTCTTCCAGCGCCTCTAAGATCTCGCCACAATGGCGAAGAAGTTGTGATAATCATCTTCTTGCTGTAAATCCAGGTTGATGTGTGTCATGCAGGAGGTTATGTTGTTGCATAAAGTTTGTAAATTGGTGTCTCGTTTTGACTTGTTTAGTCTTCTTATATCTTAAGTTGAAATTTGTCACCACCACTGAACATAGTGTTTATCTTCACTAAACAACTCTCCTCTTTCTTGACGACTCTAACCTAACCTGACCTAACCTAACCTAACCTAACCTAACCTAACCTAACCTAACCTAACCTAACCTAACCTAACCTAACTTAACCTAACCTAACCTGACCCAACCTTGTGGGAAGGGTTCGTGGAGATTTGATGGTTGGAGTTAAACACACCTGTTGGATGGTAACACATATATTGACAGAGTGTGAAGGAGGAGGAGCCCAGCCTGCCTGTTGCTGCTTGGTAGGTTTAACGGGAACTGAGGCCGATGCAGCGCATCCCACGCACTCATGCGGCCATCATATACATTAGTTGTGCTCTCGTCATATCCCCGGCTGTGGATACCTGAGACATAGATGAGACTGAATCTTGTTGTTGCGTTTGTGTATGTTGTAGGTGAGGGTTAGATTGGGGCCCTCCAAGAGGGGCAGAATTCCAAACATTGGAACCATTGGTAGAGACCTGAGGAGTCCCACTTGATCCAGGCAGAGCTGGGAAGGAAGTTTGGGACATCGTTGGTGGTGCCTGGGGAGTGGTCTTCTTTGAAGTGGACAGTTTCTTGGCTTCAATAATTTTCTGCATTTCCTTTTTCCTTTCAGGACAAATAGCAGAAACAGCATGATGGTTTCCGTTGCAGAGGACACATTTGGGTGTATTTTTATTATTACAATCTCGATAAGAATGTTGGTCAGAGCAAATGCTACAAATTTGCCCTTGAGTACTGCATTTGTTGGTGTTATGACCAAAGGCATAACACTTAAAACATTGTGTCACACTGACAAATCGTTCAAGAGAGATTTGGTCAGGTGTACATCTGGTGCCAAAACATTTGAAGCCATTTTGACACACAAGTTTGGCCTCCTCAGGTGTCTCAAGTATTAATTTTAAGGTTACCTTGTTGCTGTTAGGATTAGAGAATTTATGTGCTTCTACAGCCCTAAATTCAGAATTCTCTGTATTAATGTCCTCAACAATTTCATTCACAGTGCTATGTTTCATAAAACTGTTGATTCTGGCCACAAACACAGTCCTCTGAGCTTGATAGCTCTCAGGTGCAACTGGGGTAACACCAGAAGTCTTCAGTTTTTCAAGGACATCATGCTTCAGCAGTTGAAGTAACTCTTCTTCCGAAGAGAGGAGAAGTACTGCTCCAGCGTGGGTTTGAAAAACATCCACTGGAGCAACAGTTGAGTTCGAGCAAATACATGTTAGAATTTCTTTCATGGACATTTGATTTCCATCAATACGTAATCTTACACGTATCCTCGCCATGACATTCAACTCTGCTCTCAGGTTTTAAATGATCTGTTAATGGCTAATGGGATCACTCCCATCACTATCCCAGAAAATGTGAAGGCTATTATGACCCAGCCTTCTCATAACAAGAAGTATGTACCATACTCTACATCTAAAAATACGCCTAAGTCATCCCTAGCCCAGGGATCGCCCACCTCGCATACCCAGGTTGTCAACTCCCCTCAACCCGATAAGTCAACACCTGAACATAACAATGCCCCAGAAATTGGTGCCTACTCTCCCGCTATTGAAGCTGATCCTGTTGAACAGGAACTTTCCCAGGGTAACTCACCTTGCCTACCTAATTTTCCCTTGGAGCCTCCACAGTCTCCCATTAGCTCTCACGAGCCTCTGCTTCCTGTAACTGGGAATATCATACCTCGGTTTTCTGATGATGACTCTAACGATTCCAATGAATCTGTTAATATTACTACCTCTAGTGAAGATGATGGCATTTTTAATACACAAGCACCTACGCAGAAGTTCCCTCCTCCCCTTGACGAGTCCAGCAGGAATAGTGTGGATACCACACATGACACTACTTGCAGACGTTCAGACCGCAGTACACGAGCGAAGTGCAAGAAATAATGGGAATTACAATTTTCCAACTTAATGTTCAACATTTCTTTAATAACCGTTACCTTCTTGAGGTTGAACTACATAATTACAATCCCGATGTTATACTTTTGAACGAGACAGTTGCAAGAGTTGATCAACATATTAAATTACGTGGTTACTGTACTGTGGAGAAATCGAGAGGACCCTTTAGTGGTGTAGCAATCTTAGTTAAATTAGGCTATACATTTAAAAATATTCATGTTGATGAAGATAACATTCTTGCAATAGAACTAACAACGTCGCATGGACAACTAGTAATAGGAACTGGATATTTTCCCCCGAGACAACCATATATAGAGTCAATTCCTCTACATAGGATATTAAGCAGAAATATTCCAACAATTCTAGCGGGAGATTTTAATGCTCATCACCCTGCCCTCTTCAACTGTGGAGCTGGTATTCCACTGGGTGACTTAAAAGGAAAACAACTCTTTAATATCATGACAGCTAGAAACTTGTCATTTCAAGGCCCATTCTTTAAATCGTACATTGGACCTCATCCAGGAACACCAGATATAGTACTGACAAACAGAGACTGTGACATCTTTCACTGTCGTATATCTCCTGGTGGAAACGTAGGATCTGACCATATCCCTGTTATAATACAACTACAAACTTCTCCATTTAGAATACCTGTAACTCCTAAACCCAATCTTAACACCCTAGGATTTGACCCCTTCAGGGCATTTCTGGGTGACGATGAAATTGTGTCATTGGAAAATCTACCTTCCACTGCAATTGATGATGCAATCAGGTCCCTGCATAATCGAATAATTGAAGCTACTAATGCAACTTGTCAATTAGCTTCCACAAAGATTTACCAACAATATAAACCTACTAGGGAAATTAGAGACAATTTAAGAAATTATCAAGCAGAATGTCGAAGGCATCTTCAAACGCGACAACCACCAGTAGCTACACTGCACCGATTAAGGCAAGAATTAATTAACATGATTAGTCATCACAAACGGGACTTATGGAAATTGCTAGTTCTTCAAGCTAATCAGTACAAACGTAAACCAGCAAAATTTTGGAGTAAGATCCGACAACTTTTAGGGACAAAGTACAAGGCTCCTAACTACCTAGTTCATACCTTCACTGATGAGGATGATGAAGATGTTGAAATTAAATTTGACGATCCACAGGACCAGGCTAATTTGATGGGTGATGTATGGGAGAAAATTCTCTCCCACAATAACAGTCGTCAATTTAACAATAATCATTATCAGTTGGTAAATGAATGGAGAGATGAGAACTTGGATGATCTACAACCACTACCTTCCATCGATACTTCAACTCTTGAAGATACCCACCCGCTTACTAGACCTATTACATTACTAGAGATGAGTCAGGTTATTGGAAGAATGCGCAATAGAGCCCCTGGCCTCTCTGGAATAACAATGAAACAAATAAAGTTCCTCCCCAGAAATTGTAAACAGTCTTTGGTAAATATCTTTAATGCCATCTTGGCCTCAGGACATTTCCCAGTGGATTTTAAGACTGCTAGGATGATCTTTCTAGGTAAGCCCAATAAAGACATTCACCAACCTGGGAACTATAGACCTATATCTTTACTTGAAGTCACTGGAAAAGTTCTTGAGAAAGTCATTTCCAACAGATTGAACTACTATATGGAGTTTAATCACTTTTTTACTGAAAAACAATTTGGCTTTAGAACACATAGAGGTACCAATCATGCAATAAATGTTATTTTCGATACTGTAGCAAGTCTAAAACATCAGGGGAATCTTGCCTTAATTGCCACCAGAGATGTTCATAAAGTTTTTGATAGCTTATGGCATGATGGCCTTATATACAAACTCATTGACCTACCAGACCATAACTGGACTTTTCTCAGAGTAATATATAATTTCTTAACTCAAAGAAAAATCATTCCCACCTTTCATGGCAGGTCGACAGAGCCTTTTATACCGACGGCTGGTGTCCCACAAGGTTCTTGTCTCAGTCCACTTCTGTTCAACATTTATGTGAATGACCTTCCTCAACCAGAGTTTAGTGATACGATTGTGACACAGTTTGCAGATGATGTTATTCATGTCGTCTCATCAACTCCGGTAACAGGAAAATACAAGTATGAGAGAGTCATAGAAAAAATGAATATTGAACTTCGTCGAACATCTAATTGGAAAAAGAAGTGGAGAATTACGACTAATCCTGACAAGGTCCTTGTTAGCACGATAGGATGTTTTGCATCAACAATTGAAGATAAAGGAGGTATCTCCATCAGAGGTACACCTGTAGCCATTAGAAACCCTAACAAGATTTTGGGATACGAAATAGACAGGCTGCTCCACTCAACATCTCATGTAACTAAAAAGATCAACATAGCCAAAGCCGGTCTTAGCAGACTCTTTCGATTCAATCAAGCCCCTCAACATGTCAAAAAACATCTGTATAAAATGTTAATAAGACCTATACTCGAATACCCTTGTGTCCCAATGTCATTAACAACAAAGACAAATATGCTACGGTTACAAAGGGTCCAGAATAGAGCTCTTCGCTTCATTACCGATACCAGGAGGAGAGACAGAGTTAAAATGGCAGATTTATACATACAACAAGATATTACTGCCATAAATGTACGCCTTGACACCCTAAAAAAGAAACAACTCTATACAATGCAAGAACTATACATGCCAGATAGAGAACATCCTATACAAGTGATAAATACCACGGATTATATAATCAATACTCCTCCTCACAGGACTCAAAGAATGACTCCCACAGAGGATCCGTCGTTTTATTCATAAAGATGATTACCCTCGACCCATGATATTGAGCAACCTCCCTGATGAAGAAGATTGGGTACCACCAGAACCCTTCTATGTATACTGAGAACATCATCGCCCCCAATTAGGGAGACATCTTATATAACAATCTAATGTAAAAATTATGCTATTTACCATGGCTGGACACCACCTGTAAGAAGCCATTGTCACGGAATTCTATAAACTGGCCAGAAACTTATTGCCTTCATTGTCGCATAAATATCCCTTGTGCAATCAAAAAAAAAAAAAAAAAAAAAAAAAAAAAAAAAAAAAAAAGCAATTGCAACTTGTATAATTACTACCAATTCAGAGTCATGTACTTATATATCTATTATATCTATGTGACTCTGATGGGTTAGTCTTATACCTCTTAAAGAATATCTTATCATTTCACGTACACTTTTTAAATTACACCAAAGTGGTTGGGCCACTTACCTTTTATATCCTACCTCTCTCCCCCCCCTCCCACCCTTTTCCAAAATTTCTATCCTTACCCATCCTTCTTCCTTACCCATCTTACCAAAGCTCTGGTCTGGATACCGAATACCGAATCATGCGGCATCACGTGACGTCACACAAACTAGTCACTGGGCCTAGCAAAGGGGTCGTGTATGTAAAACATATGGATGGTACTATGATACTCAGATAACATATACATATACAGGGGATCAGCAACTATACTGACAGCTCGGTCATGTTACATATGTCGTCTCGACATACAATACTATGCTATAGGCTGAACAGGCAGGTGGCTCTGGGCTGATTCTATACAATAGCAAAGACATATGTAACTTAGAACTAATGGATGGTATCGTAATGGGTGTTAACGTAATGGGTGTTAATGTAATGCATTACGAATTATAAGAACAAATCATGGTATAATAAAGGATGGAATTGATCGATCGATCTGCATTAATGCACTCTACGGATTCTGAGGAAGAATAAATATATATTTACAACCTAACCTAACCTAACCTGACCCAACCTAACCTAACCTAACCTGGCCCAACCTAACCTAACCTAGCCAAACCTAACCTAACCTAACCTAACCTGACCTAACCTGACCCAACCTAACCTAACCTAACCTGGCCCAACCTAACCTAACCTAGCCAAACCTAACCTAACCTAACCTAACCTAACCTAACCTGGCCCAACCTAACCTAACCTAACCTGGCCCAACCTAACCTAACCTAACCTGGCCCAACCTAACCTAACCTAACCTAACCTAACCTAACCTAACCTGGCCCAACCTAACCTAACCTAACCTAACCTAACCTAACCTAACCTGGCCCAACCTAACCTAACCTAACCTGACCCAACCTAACCTAACCTAACCTGGCCCAACCTAACCTAACCTAGCCAAACCTAACCTAACCTAACCTAACCTAACCTAACCTGACCCAACCTAACCTAACCTAACCTGGCCCAACCTAACCTAACCTGGCCCAACCTAACCTAACCTAACCTGGCCCAATCTAACCTAACCTAACCTGGCCCAACCTAACCTAACCTAGCCAAACCTAACCTAACCTAACCTAACCTAACCTAACCTGGCCCAACCTAACCTAACCTAACCTAGCCAAACCTAACCTAACCTAACCTAACCTAACCTAACCCAACCTAACCTAACCTAACCTGGCCCAATCTAACCTAACCTAACCTGGCCCAACCTAACCTAACCTAGCCAAACCTAACCTAACCTAACCTAACCTAACCTAGCCAAACCAAACCTAACCTAACCTAACCTAACCTGGCCCAACCTAACCTAACCTAACCTGGCCCAACCTAACCTAACCTAGCCAAACCTAACCTAACCTAACCTAACCTGACCTAACCTGACCCAACCTAACCTAACCTAACCTAGCCAAACCAAACCTAACCTAACCTAACCTAACCTAACTTAACTTAACCTAACCTAACCTAACCTAACCTGACCCAACCTAATCTAACCTAACCTGGCCCAACCTAACCTAACCTAGCCAAACCTAACCTAACCTAACTTAACCTAACCTAACCTAACCTGGCCCAACCTAACCTAACCTAGCCAAACCTAACCTAATCTAACTTAACCTAACCTAACCTAACCTGACCCAACCTAACCTAACCTAACCGAACCTAATTTAACTCAACCTAACCTAACCTAGCCTAACCTAATCTAATCTAATCTAACCTAACCTAACCTAACCTAACCTAACCTAACCCAACCTAATCTAACTTAACCTAACCCAACCTAATCTAACTTAACCTAACCTAACCCAACCTTACCTAACCCAACCTAATCTAACCCGTCCCTGATAGTCGACTTCAATTTCTCTGTGCCTTCTACTGTTTCCTTCGATACTCATTTTAGCGTCGCCAGCAAAGGCAGATAGAAAGCCGTGGCCAGTGTTGTTTATGTGTCTGCTGTGAGAATAAGACAGTAGGGGTGCCAGGGCCGTGCCTCCACGCACTCAGGTTTTCAAGTTTCCTGAGGCTGGACTCGCTTTCCTTCACCTGTCTTCACTTTGTTAGAAATGTTAATATCCGTTCCCCTACTTTTTTCTGTTGTATCCATTGTCTTAATTATAGGAACTGTTTAGTCACAGTAGTCAAATGTCTTTGCAATATGTGTGTAGACCACGTGAATGTTTAAGGTATAGAGAGAGAGAGAGAGAGAGAGAGAGAGAGAGAGAGAGAGAGAGAGAGAGAGAGAGAGAGAGAGAGAGAGAGAGAGAGAGAGAGAGAGAGAGGATAAGAGAGTGGAGGAAGGGAAGATAATGGGTGAAGAAAGAGATTAAGGGGGTGAAACCCCCCAAAAAAGGAATGACATGAAAGGAAAGGCATAAAGTAGAAAGAATGAGAAAACAAGATCAATATTCAATATTTCACTAAAACATTTCAATCCACGTGTTTTTATTCCATGTTGTTCTTCGTCCTACCTTCATCACCAATCTATTTGTCCTCTCCTTCGCCCCTCTTGTTCCCCGGTATCCCATCATCCTTCCTCAATTCCTCCTCCATTTCTCTTCCTCTTTCCCTTCTCTATCTCCATGCCCATCTACCCTTCCCTCCCACCCTCTTTATCTCGTCATTACCTTCATCTTCCCGCATGTGCGCTCCATCTATGTGTGTGATGATGGAATGTTGAGAACAGTGACGTGAGTCACTCAGCTAGTCTGACTCGTGTTACTGTTACTACTGCTGCTGTTGCTGTTACTACTGCTGCAGTTACTACTGCTGCTGTTGCTGTTACTACTGCTGCAGTTACTACTGCTGCTGTTGCTGTTACTACTGCTGCAGTTACTACTGCTGCTGTTGCTGTTACTACTGCTGCTGTTGCTGTTACTACTGCTGCTGCTGTTGCTGTTACTACTGCTGTTACTGCTGCTACTGCTACTACTGCTGCTACTGCTGCTGCTGTTGCTGTTACTACAGCTGCTACTGCTGCTGCTGTTGCTGTTACTACTGCTGCTACTACTGCTGCTGTTGCTGTTACTACTGCTGCTGTTGCTGTTACTACTGCTGCTGTTGCTGTTACTACTGCTGCTGTTGCTGTTACTACTGCTGCTGTTGCTGTTACTACTGCTGCTGTTGCTGTTACTACTGCTGCTGTTGCTGTTACTACTGCTGTTGCTGTTGCTGCTGCTGCTGCTGCTGTTACTACTGTTACTGTTACTACTGTTGCTGTTACTACTGCTGTTACTGTTACTACTGCTGTTACTGTTACTACTGCTGTTACTGTTACTACTGCTGCTGCTGTTACTGTTACTACTGCTGCTGCTGTTGCTGTTACTACTGCTGCTACTGCTGCTGCTGTTGCTGTTACTACTGCTGCTACTGCTGCTACTGCTGCTGTTGCTGTTACTACTGCTGCTACTGCTGCTGCTGTTGCTGTTACTACTGCTGTTGCTGTTACTACTGCTGTTGCTGTTGCTGCTGCTGTTGCTACTGCTACTGTTACTACTGCTGCTGCTGCTACTGTTACTACTGCTGCTGCTGCTACTACTGCTGTTGCTGTTACTACTGCTGCTGTTACTGTTACTACTGCTGCTGCTGTTGCTGTTACTACTGCTGTTGCTGTTGCTGCTGCTGTTGCTGTTACTACTGCTGTTGCTGTTACTACTGCTGTTGCTGTTGCTGCTGCTGTTGCTGTTACTACTGCTGTTGCTGTTACTACTGCTGTTGCTGTTGCTGCTGCTGTTGCTGTTGCTGCTGCTGTTGCTGTTACTACTGCTGTTGCTGTTACTACTGCTGTTGCTGTTACTACTGCTGTTGCTGTTGCTGCTGCTGTTGCTGTTACTACTGCTGTTGCTGTTGCTGCTGCTGTTGCTGTTACTACTGCTGTTGCTGTTACTACTGCTGTTGCTGTTACTACTGCTGTTGCTGTTACTACTGCTGTTGCTGTTACTACTGCTGTTGCTGTTACTACTGCTGTTGCTGTTACTACTGCTGTTGCTGTTACTACTGCTGTTGCTGTTACTACTGCTGTTGCTGTTACTACTGCTGTTGCTGTTGCTGCTGCTGTTGCTGTTACTACTGCTGTTGCTGTTACTACTGCTGTTGCTGTTACTACTGCTGTTGCTGTTGCTGCTGCTGTTGCTGTTGCTGCTGCTGTTGCTGTTACTACTGCTGTTGCTGTTACTACTGCTGTTGCTGTTACTACTGGTGTTGCTATTACTACTGCTGTTGCTACTACTGCTGTTACTACTACTGCTGCTGTTACTACTGCTGTTGCTGTTACTACTGATGTTGCTGTTACTACTGCTGTTGCTGTTACTACTGCTGTTGCTGTTACTACTGCTGTTGCTGTTACTACTGCTGTTGCTGTTGCTGTTGCTACTGCTGTTGCTGTTACTACTGCTGTTGCTGTTACTATTGCTGTTGCTGTTACTACTGCTGTTGCTGTTGCTGTTACTACTACTGCTGCTGTTACTAGCTGTTGCTGTTACTACTGCTGTTGCTGTTACTACTGTTGCTGTTACTACTGCTGCTGCTGTTACTACTGCTGTTGCTGTTACTGTTACTACTGCTGCTGTTACTGTTACTACTGCTGCTGTTGCTGTTACTACTGCTGCTGTTGCTGTTACTACTGCTGCTGTTGCTGTTACTACTGCTGCTGTTGCTGTTACTACTGCTGCTGTTACTACTGCTGCTGTTGCTGTTACTACTCTGTTGCTGTTACTACTGCTGCTGCTGTTACTACTGCTGTTGCTGTTGCTGCTGCTGCTGCTGCTGTTACTACTGTTGCTGTTACTACTGCTGCTGCTGTTACTGTTACTACTGCTGCTGTTACTGTTACTACTGCTGCTGCTGTTGCTGTTACTACTGCTGCTCTGTTACTACTGCTGCTGCTGTTGCTGTTACTACTGCTGTTGCTGTTACTGCTGCTGTTACTGTTACTACTACTGCTGTTGCTGTTACTACTACTGCTGTTACTGTTACTACTGCTGTTACTGTTACTACTGCTGTTACTGTTACTACTGCTGCTGCTGTTACTGTTACTACTGCTGTTACTGTTACTACTGCTGCTGCTGTTACTACTGCTGCTGCTGTTACTGTTACTACTGCTGCTGTTACTACTGCTGCTGCTGTTATGCTGCTGCTGCTGCTGCTGTTACTGCTGCTGCTGCTGCTGTTACTACTGCTGCTGCTGTTACTACTGCTGCTGTTACTACTGCTGTTACTACTGCTGCTGTTACTACTGCTGCTGCTGTTACTACTGCTGCTGTTACTACTGCTGCTGTTGCTGTTACTACTGCTGCTGTTACTACTGCTGCTGTTACTACTGCTGCTGTTGCTGTTACTACTGCTGCTGTTACTACTGCTGCTGTTGCTGTTACTACTGCTGCTGTTGCTGTTACTACTGCTGCTGTTGCTGTTACTACTGCTACTGCTGCTGTTACTACTGCTGCTGTTGCTGTTACTACTGCTGCTGTTGCTGTTACTACTGCTGCTGTTGCTGTTACTACTGCTGCTGTTGCTGTTACTACTGCTGCTGTTGCTGTTACTACTGCTGCTGTTGCTGTTACTACTGCTGCTGTTGCTGTTACTACTGCTGCTACTGCTGCTACTGCTGCTACTGCTGCTACTGCTGCTGTTGCTGTTACTACTGCTGCTACTGCTGCTACTGCTGCTGTTGCTGTTACTACTGCTGCTACTGCTGCTGCTGTTGCTGTTACTACTGCTGCTACTGCTACTGCTGCTGTTGCTGTTACTACTGCTGCTGTTACTACTGCTACTGTTACTACTGCTGCTGCTGTTACTGTTACTACTGCTGCTGTTACTGTTACTACTGCTGCTGCTGTTACTGCTGCTGTTACTGTTACTACTGCTGCTGTTGCTGTTACTACTGCTGCTGTTGCTGTTACTACTGCTGCTGTTGCTGTTACTACTGCTGCTGTTGCTGTTACTACTGCTGCTGTTGCTGTTACTACTGCTGCAGTTACTACTGCTGCTGTTGCTGTTACTACTGCTGCTGTTGCTGTTACTACTGCTGCTGTTGCTGTTACTACTGCTGCTGTTGCTGTTACTACTGCTGCTGTTACTGTTACTACTGCTGCTGTTGCTGTTACTACTGCTGCTGTTGCTGTTACTACTGCTGCTGTTGCTGTTACTACTGCTGCTGCTACTTCTGCTGCTGCTACTACTGCTGCTGTTACCACTGCTGCTGTTACTATTGTTACTACTGCTGGTGCTGTTACTACTGCTGCTGTTACTACTGCTGCTGTTACTGTTACTACTGCTGCAGTTACTACTGCTGCTGTTGCTGTTACTACTGCTGCTGTTACTGTTGCTGCTGCTGCTGTTACTACTGCTACTGCTGCTGCTGTTATTGTTCCTGCTGCTGCTTCTGCTGTTACTACTGCTGCTGTTACTACTGCTGCTGTTACTACTGCTGCTGTTACTACTGCTGCTGTTGCTGTTACTACTGCTGCTGTTACTACTGCTGCTGTTGCTGTTACTACTGCTGCTGTTGCTGTTACTACTGCTGCAGTTACTACTGCTGCTGTTGCTGTTACTACTGCTGCAGTTACTACTGCTGCTGTTGCTGTTACTACTGCTGCTGTTGCTGTTACTACTGCTGCAGTTACTACTGCTGCTGTTGCTGTTACTACTGCTGCTGTTGCTGTTACTACTGCTGCAGTTACTACTGCTGCAGTTACTACTGCTGCTGTTGCTGTTACTACTGCTGCTGTTGCTGTTACTACTGCTGCAGTTACTACTGCTGCTGTTGCTGTTACTACTGCTGCTGTTGCTGTTACTACTGCTGCTGTTACTACTGTTGCTGTTGCTGCTGCAGTTACTACTTCAGCTGATGCTGCTGCAGTTACTGCTACGGCTTGTGTTGCTGCTGCAGTTACTGTTTTAGCTGCTGGTGTTATGGCTGCAGTTACTGCTTCAGCTGCTGGTGTTGTGGCTGCTGTTGTTGTGGCTGCTGTTGTTGTGGCTGCTGGTGTTGTGGCTGCAGTTACTGCTTCAGCTGCTGGTGTTGTGGCTGCTGTTGTTGTGACTGCTGTTGTTGTGGCTGCTGGTGTTGTGGCTGCAGTTACTGCTTCAGCTGCTGGTGTTGTGGCTGCTGTTGTTGTGACTGCTGTTGTTGTGGCTGCTGGTGTTGTGGCTGCAGTTACTGCTTCAGCTGCTGGTGTTGTGGCTGCAGTTACTGCTTCAGCTGCTGGTGTTGTGGCTGCAGTTACTGCTTCAGCTGCTGTTGCTGTGGCTGCAGTTACTGCTTCAGCTGCTGGTGTTGTGGCTGCAGTTACTGCTTCAGCTGCTGGTGTTGTGGCTGCTGTTACTGCTGCAGTTACTGCTACGGCTTGTGTTGCTGCTGCAGTTACTGCTACGGCTTGTGTTGCCGCTGCAGTTGCTGCTACGGCTTGTGTTGCTGCTGCAGTTGCTACTACGGCTAGTGTTGCTGCTGCAGTTACTGCTACGGCTAGTGTTGCTGCTGCAGTTGCTACTACGGCTAGTGTTGCCGCTGCAGTTGCTGCTACGGCTTGTGTTGCTGCAGCAGTTGCTACTACGGCTAGTGTTGCTGCTGCAGTTACTGCTACGGCTTGTGTTGCCGCTGCAGTTACTGCTACGGCTAGTGTTGCTGCTGCAGTTATTGCTACGGCTTGTGTTGCTGCTGGAGTTATTGCTACGGCTTGTGTTGCCGCTGCAGTTACTGCTATGACTTGTGTTGCTGCTGCAGTTATTGCTACGGCTAGTGTTGCTGCTGCAGTTATTGCTACGGCTAGTGTTGCTGCTGCAGTTACTGCTACGGCTAGTGTTGCTGCTGCAGTTATTGCTACGGCTTGTGTTGCTGCTGCAGTTATTGCTACGGCTTGTGTTGCCGCTGCAGTTACTGCTATGACTTGTGTTACCGCTGCAGTTACAGCTACGGCTTGTGTTGCTGCTGCAGTTACAGCTACGGCTTGTGTTGCTGCTGCAGTTACTGCTTCAGCTGCTGGTGTTGTTTCTGCTGTTGCTGCTGCAGTTACTGCTACGGCTTATGTTACTGCTGCAGTTATTCCTGATACTGTTGCTGTGGCTGTTGTTGCTGTGAGTGCTGTTACTGCTGCCACCGCCGCTATCACTGAGGACAAGGCAGCTTTTGCTGTTATTACACTTGTTAGTTGAGAATCTCTGCACTTTTGCACTCAAACATCTACCAGTGTGCCACTCTATTGTTTACCAACCTCTCCTTCCTCTCTCTCTCTCAATCTCTCTCCACTCATTCATCCAACCATTCAATAATAAGTCTCGTATGAAAGATTATTGATCCAGGGGATAAATTATATATATATATATATATATATATATATATATATATATATATATATATATATATATATCTGTGTGTGTGTGTGTGTGTGTGTGTGTGTAAAGCTTACGATTTTGCCTTAAATAACAACGCTCTTCTTGCCGAATAAGGCAAGTAAAAATTTGCGGAAGCAATAATTTGGCAAAAATCATTCTGAACCTAACGAAAAAAAATATATTTTATTGTGTTTGTTCATTATTAAATTATTGTAAACATATCTAAAATATATATAGTTGGATTAGGCTAAATTAAATTGCGCTTGTTATAATAAGGTTAGGTAAGTTTTCTAAGGTCTTTTTGGTACAAAATTATTAATTTTTACATTAAAATAGTCCATATCTTAGAGATATGTACAGAAGTAGATGCAGGCTTAAGATGCTGCTACTTGCAACATTTAAGGACAGAACTGAATACTAAACCAACACAGAGGAATGTTTATATATGAATATAGTGTGTATATATATATACATCTCTGCCAGCTTGAAAATACGTCGAAGTACATCAACAACAGGAGACTGTATGTACTTACACGTACCATGAAGGTGTACAAGTGTATTAACGGAGCGAGGACGGTGGCACTCTCTATACAAGCAAGGACGGTGGTACTCTCTATACAAGCAAGGACGGTGGCACTCTCTATACAAGCAAGGACGGTGGCACTCTCTATACAAGCAAGGACGGTGGCACTCTCTATACAAGCAAGGACGGTGGTACTCTCTATACAAGCGAGGACGGTGGCACTCTCTATACAAGCAAGGACGGTGGCACTCTCTATACAAGCAAGGACGGTGGCACTCTCTATACAAGCAAGGACGGTGGTACTCTCTATACAAGCGAGGACGGTGGCACTCTCTATACAAGCAAGGACGGTGGCACTCTCTATACAAGCAAGGACGGTGGCACTCTATACAAGCGAGGACGGTGGCACTCTCTATACAAGCGAGGACGGTGGCACTCTCTATACATGCAAGGACGGTGGCACTCTATACAAGCGAGGACGGTGGCACTCTCTATACAAGCAAGGACGGTGGCACTCTCTATACAAGCGAGAACGGTGGCACTCTATACAAGCAAGGACGGTGGCACTCTCTATACAAGCGAGGACGGTGGCACTCTCTATACAAGCGAGGACGGTGGCACTTTCTATACAAGCAAGGACGGTGGCACTTTCTATACAAGGGAGGACGGTGGCACTCTCCATACAAGCGAGGACGGTGGCACTCTCTATACAAGCGAGGACGGTGGCACTCTCTATACAAGCGAGGACGGTGGCACTTTCTATACAAGCGAGGACGGTGGCACTTTCTATACAAGCAAGGACGGTGGCACTTTCTATACAAGCGAGGACGGTGGCACTCTCTATACAAGCAAGGACGGTGGCACTCTATACAAGCAAGGACGGTGGCACTCTCTATACAAGCGAGGACGGTGGCACTCTCTATACAAGCAAGGACGGTGGCACTCACTATACAAGCAAGGACGGTGGCACTCTCTACAAGCGAGGACGGTGGCACTCTCTATACAAGCGAGGACGGTGGCACTCTCTATACAAGCAAGGACGGTGGCACACACTATACAAGCAAGGACGGTGGCACTCTCTATACAAGCGAGGATGGTGGCACTCTCTATACAAGCGAGGACGGTGGCACTCTCTATACAAGCAAGGACGGTGGCACTCTCTATACAAGCGAGGACGGTGGAACTCTCTATACAAGCGAGGACGGTGGCACTCTCTATACAAGAAAGGACGGTGGCACTCTCTATACAAGCAAGGTCGGTGGCACTCTCTATACAAGCGAGGACGGTAGCACTCTCTATACAAGCGAGAACGGTGGCACTCTATACAAGCGAGGACGGTGGCACTCTCTATACAAGCGAGGACGGTGGCACTCTCTATACAAGCGAGGACGGTGGCACTCTCTATACAAGCGAGGACGGTGGCACTCTCTATACAAGCAAGGATGGTGGCACTCTATACAAGCAAGGACGGTGGCACTCTCTATACAAGCAAGGACGGTGGTACTCTCTATACAAGCGAGGACGGTGGCACTCTCTATACAAGCGAGGACGGTGGCACTCTCTATACAAGCAAGGACGGTGGCACTCTCTATACAAGCAAGGACGGTGGCACTCTCTATACAAGCGAGGACGGTGGCAATCTCTATACAAGCAAGGACGGTGGCACTCTCTATACAAGCAAGGATGGTGGCACTCTCTATACAAGCGAGGACGGTGGCACTCTCTATACAAGCGAGGACGGTGGCACTCTCTATACAAGCAAGGACGGTGGCACTCTCTATACAAGCAAGGACGGTGGCACTCTCTATACAAGCGAGGACGGTGGCACTATCTATACAAGCGAGGACGGTGGCACTCTCTATACAAGGGAGGACGGTGGCACTCTCTATACAAGCGAGAACGGTGGCACTCTATACAAGCAAGGACGGTGGCACTCTCTATACAAGCGAGGACGGTGGCACTCTCTATACAAGCGAGGACGGTGGCACTTTCTATACAAGCAAGGACGGTGGCACTTTCTATACAAGCGAGGACGGTGGCACTCTCTATACAAGCGAGGACGGTGGCACTCTATACAAGCGAGGACGGTGGCACTCTCTATACAAGCGAGGACGGTGGCACTTTCTATACAAGCGAGGACGGTGGCACTTTCTATACAAGCAAGGACGGTGGCACTTTCTATACAAGCGAGGACGGTGGCACTCTCTATACAAGCGAGGACGGTGGCACTCTATACAAGCGAGGACGGTGGCACTCTCTATACAAGCGAGGACGGTGGCACTTTCTATACAAGCGAGGACGGTGGCACTTTCTATACAAGCAAGGACGGTGGCACTTTCTATACAAGCGAGGACGGTGGCACTTTCTATGCAAGCAAGGACGGTGGCACTTTCTATACAAGCGAGGACGGTGGCACTTTCTATACAAGCAAGGACGGTGGCACTTTCTATACAAGCGAGGACGGTGGCACTTTCTATACAAGCAAGGACGGTGGCACTTTCTATGCAAGCAAGGACGGTGGCACTTTCTATACAAGCAAGGAAGGTGGCACTTTCTATACAAGCAAGGACGGTGGCACTTTCTATACAAGCAAGGATGGTGGCAATTTCTATACAAGCAAGAACGGTGGCACTTTCTACACAAGCAAGGACGGTGGGACTTTCTATACAAGCAAGGACGGTGGGACTTTCTATACAAGCAAGGACGGTGGTACTTTCTACACAAGCAAGGACGGTGGCACTTTCTATACAAGCAAGGACGGTGGCACACTCTATACAAGCAAGGACGGTGGCACTTTCTATACAAGCAAGGACGGTGGCACTTTCTATACAAGCAAGGACGGTGGCACTTTCTATACAAGCAAGGACGGTGGCACTTTCTATACAAGCAAGGACGGTGGCACTTTCTATACAAGCAAGGACGGTGGCACACACTATACAAGCAAGGACGGTGGCACACTCTATACAAGCAAGGACGGTGCCACTTTCTATACAAGCAAGGACGGTGGCACTCTCTATACAAGCAAGGACGGTGGCACTTTCTATACAAGCAAGGACGGTGGCACTATACAGGCGCGGGTTCTGCGTTATCAGAGAAGCAATTTTCTCTAAATGGACCAATCTGTTGGAGTCCCCGCTGGGCTTCTCTCCAATCCATTTTCTATTGCTCAAAGATTGTGCATTTTCCCCCCGTAAATATATCAGTGTTTATTGTCAGAATATTTAATGCAGCTCCTGCATTTCACTTATAACATTTTTATGGTCCCTAATGATGATTAAGACACACGTACAATAGTTGGGTATCTTTACTGCTGAAATATTTCGCCTACACTTTAGACTTCCTCAGTCAAATACAGAGAATCATTACTCTGCTGAGTATTTACTGACAATCCATTAGAGGAGGCACAAGAAATCTGTTAGTGGTTGATATGCTAACAAGGATTTAGTTGAATATTTAAGCTAAACCTATTAAAAAACAATCTTATCTTAGCAGTTAATGACTGTTTTTTTACCTTTCACGGCAGTTTGCTACTATCTTACGATCAACACTGGTTGATGTGTCTAGGTTACTCTAACAACCTCTGATTGGATGACTCCGTGTTTCAGCCTTAATGTAGGTGTGAGGCTCTAGATACAATGAATTAGACCCAGTCACCCTTTCCTAAGATCGAACTGGATTGCGGGCGGCCAGCAGTAACAGCCTGGTTGACCAATCCTTACATTCCTAGTACTTATACCTTCCTTATATTCCTTGTATATTCCTAGTACTACTACCTGCCTTACATTCCTAGTATGAAATTGTCATATACTCCATTCCAATTTTCATTCCCTAAAATCTTCCAGAGCGAAATAAGTGAAATTTGGCCACAATGAATATCACATCGTCTTCGTGTCATCAATGGACGCAACTCAAATTCTAGTATGGTCTAGAAAAGAGGATACATGCTCATTATTAACATGCTTGCCGGAGGGACGAGTCAACCCACAGCTGCATCACACACACACCAACACCCACAACCACCTTAACAACTTCCACAACGCTAAACTTGTCAACAAAGAAAGAGATCAATGACGCAGACGCTGTTTAGGATATGCTACCACCAACGCCATCACTCTAAATATAGAGGGTCTTGTGATTTCGGAAATACCTGCCCCATGTATCCTAGCAGGGCTGGACACAAGTAACACCTACTCACCCTCAATGTCTCTTGCGTGCTTAAGTGTTAATTACTGTTTTTAACTTCAACACCCAAATATGAAGACATACACAGACACACACATACACACAGCTCACCTCTTGGACCCGCCAGGAGATGAGTCTCGACCCCTGCAACCACAATTAGGTGAGTACACACACACACACACACACACACACACACACACACACACACACACACACACACAGACACAAACACATACACAAACACACACACACACACACACACACACACACACACACACACACACACACACACACACACACACACACACACACACTCCACGTCCTCTTAATTCCAAAGATTTATTGATTTTCCGGTAACCTTATCTCTCTCATTCTTCCCCTCCATGTTTATCTCCCCTTGCATCTCCTCCTTTCCTACGCTCTCACTCACTTTCACTCGACTCTCAACTCTCATCACTAAAACCTGATCCCCTTCCTCTCTGTCTGTCTGTCTGTCTCTCTCTCTCTCTCTCTTTCTCTCTCTCTCTCCTGCCCTCCTATCGTCCTCGCTTAATCTTCACCCTACTGTCCCTTGTTAGTTGTTACTAAAGTCGGTCGATACAGCTATGAAGTGACCTTAGCTAAGTAGTGACCTTAAACACAACTACAAGCTAAGTAGTGACCTTGACCTTGCTAAGTGTGCACACAGCAAGAGACTGAAATAAAAGGTCACAGATCTCCATGAGTGATGTAAACGCCAGGTTAAGAACAATAATAGTCTAACAGAACACCAGAGGAGAGTTAGTCAGAGCATTTCCCGTCCAACCTCCGCCCAGGACATAGCAGCAAGATTCTCACCACACTATGACCTGTCTCCCCACACTATGAGCATCATGACGTGCGTGCAAATTTCAGTGTTTCCTGCTGATGTTGCATTCTTTCAGTGTTTCCTGCTGATGCTGCATTCTTTCAGTGTTGCCTGCTGATGTTGCACTCCACCGCCACTCCAGCATTAAACATGTCTTGGCCGGTTTTGCCAAGGGATGTAGGTGAAAGATTACACACGCAGGATGTTCTTGGGCATAACCCAGAGCCTGGCCTAGCAGTCTGTTATCGCCTTCAACTGTGCTCTCTGACTGACTAGTGCCCCGGGCAAGGTGGTTCAAAAGGAGAGGAGATTCGTGACATCATAGCCAGGGAGGCAATGACGCACAGTAATGGTTTTAACTGAATATACTACATTACACAGTATTACTGACAGCTCAGCGACGCTAACATATGGCGTCCCGACATACAGCGAACTCAAGCAACTATGACTGAAAAGGCATTACAACTCTGGGCTGATTCTATACAATGTCAAAGTACACAACAGCAGAACGTAATAATTATACATAAGGATGTTATTGTAATGCATTACAAATTATGATTATTCACAAAACATAGTAACTGATAGAAAAAATGGATAAATCTGTATTCGTGTGATCTACGGATTCTGAGGAAGTATATATACAAAAAAAAAGTGTTTAACAGAAAGACAGACTTGGTGCACTTAAGTCTTTCACTGTTAAAACTCAGAATTTGGAGAGAATGTGAATACAAAAAAAAAATTGAACATTAAGTTGATATTGTAACACAGTTGAAATATTCTCTAGCGTAAATTATCTATCTACAGAAATTATTTACATTTAAACCCAATTCTGCTAGGGTGAGATTTACTTATGGAGAATTGTTAAAGGAGAGGGGACTCATGACGTCATAGCCAGGGGGGCAATGACTCACAGTAACAGTTTTAACTGAACATACTATGTCAGTAGTGTCACTGATTTCCTATGTAATATACTTGTATAGTACATGTAGTTAGTGCCAGCTATATTATACATAGGCTCCCTGGCTAGCTGTGACGTCACGAGCCCCTCACATGTGAGCAGCTAGCTAGAGGCATCTCTCTCAGAGCCCGGGTAGGCACAGACTCAACAAGGCGAGGCCTGGGCTCCCTCACAAGGCGAGGCCAGGGCTCCCTCACAAGGCGAGGCCTGGGCTCCCTCACAAGGCGAGGCCTGGGCTCCCTCACAAGGCGAGGCCAGGGCTCCCTCACAAGGCGAGGCCTGGGCTCCCTCACAAGGCGAGGCCTGGGCTCCCTCACAAGGCGAGGCCTGAGCTCCCTCACAAGGCGAGGCCTGGGCTCCCTCACAAGGCGAGGCCTGGGCTCCCTCACAAGGCGAGGCCTGGGCTCCCTCACAAGGCGAGGCCTGGGCTCCCTCACAAGGCGAGGCCTGGGCTCCCTCACAAGGCGAGGCCTGTGCTCCCTCACAAGGCGAGGCCTGGGCTCCCTCACAAGGCGAGGCCTGGGCTCCCTCACAAGACTCTGTCAATGTATGTTACCAACCCACCTACATCTTCAATATCACCAGAACAGCCACCCGACAACTACAGTACACAGTATTACTGACAGTTTAACTGACTTACGTATGTAGCGTACACATATTTTTTATAGGATATCAGAAACATTCCAGGATGCTGGAAATATCTCTGATAACCTCCAACAACCTCAGCTGCGTAGCTTCACAAGTTCAAAGGCGTCTCCTAACTGTACTGTAGCAGAGTGAAATACAGAGGTGCTGGTACAGTTTTCACCATTTTCTGTGTAGTATGATTTTTTTTAATTTTCCTGTTAAATCACGTTAAATAAATTTAAGTTTATCTCTTCTGAAGACTTGATAAGTCTCAGAGGTCCCCGACTCTTCGACACCTTCCCTCCGTCCGTGAGAGGAATTACCAACGAATCTCTGGCATAATCTTCAACAGGGAACATCGCAAATTACTGAAATTAGTACCTGACCAACCGGGTTGTGATTCGTACGCTGGACTGCGTGAGACCAGCAGTAACAGCTTATGTGGAGAAAAATTCTCCAGAAAGGGGGTATCTCTCGGCCCTCTCTGCCCCCACTTCAGCCCCCTGAGGGACTCAGCCCCCCCCCCCCAGAAGAGGGCCTGATAGCCTCTCTTGCTTCCTGGTCAACAGTTTATTTCGAAACATATGCTGTACCAGCGTCATAGTCAAGCCGCGTCACTTACTGCAGATCAGTTTTCATTGCAATACAAGTAACAGTGAAACGAGAGTTATTACTCTCTTTTTCTTAGCAGGAAGATTACAGAAAAACCCTGCACTGCTTTACCTACAATGTGGGAATATGATGAACTGCCCTCTATACTGGGATAACAAGAAATCCATTACTTGCATTGAATACTGTTGCAATGTTAAGCAGGGAGAGAAATAACACTGAAGCCAGCATTGAGGGGTCGCCAGAGGGCGAAGTGCGCAGGAGCTCAGATTGCTCACGCGGGCATCGCCCTGGGACAAGTGATCAGTGCGTTCGACTCTTGTTCATATTGACAATCTCAAAAATTCGTGGTAAACCTAAGTAAGTTTATTCAGGTATACACAAATACAGTTACATAGAATTATCATACATAGCAGCATATGTGTAGAGAACCTAATGACACAGTGAAGTGTAACTCGTCTTCCTGTTGTGAAAATACTACAAAACTATGGACAAATCTTGGTTTTAAACAGTGTAATGTAACAGTGCGAGCGATTGCAGATTTTTCCCAACGTAGTGGAGGACAGTGCAACATTCCCCGAGACACTTCAGCTCCAATCAGGTCACCAATATCTGTTGTAAATGGTTTTGTCAAAACCATAGCTCACCTTACACGAGCAAGGTGTCTCAATCTCGCTTGTAGAACCTAAGAAACTGCAGTTTTAGGTAGACACAAGGTGATTAAGATTGTGCTAAACACAGCCGTGAAGTGTGGGCTTTTGAGCCCAACCAAATGTGTACAACTCCATTCAGCATTACGTTTAAAGTGTTAAATGCTGAAATATACGTTCCTTTGGGGCAAATTTATAATATTTGACAATCAGCAGCTACGGTGTGAGGATACCAAGATTCATATCGAGGGAGCCCTTTCGTTGAAGCTGCAGAACGGCCGAATCAATACTGAAGCTGAGTATATTTCATTTATGACTTAAACAGACTTAGCTGGTAATATTCCCCATAGCTTAGTTGATCAAGCGTAGAACATGACGTTCAATGGTGATAAGTTCCAGCTGCTTAGGTATGGAAAGAATGAAGAACTCAAAAGGAACACTATATACAAAACTCAAGAGGGTCACCAAATAGAACGTAAGGAACACGTAAAAGACCTAGGAACAATTATGTCGGCGGACCTTTCTTTTAAAGACCATAACAAGACAAAGATCACCACAGCCAGGAAGATGACTGGGTGGGTATTGAGAACTTTCAAAACAAGGGAAATAATGCCGATGGTGACACTCTTCAAATCACTAGTGCTCTCTCACTTACAATATTGCTCAGTGCTGACGGCCCCGTTCAGGGCAGGAGAAATATCGGAGCTGGAACAAATACAGAGATCGTTTACGGCTCACATTGAGCCAGTAAAGCACCTAAACTACTGGGAACGCCTGCAAGTCTTGAACATGTACTCATTGGAGCGAAGGAGAGAGAGGTACATGATAATATATGCCTGGAAGGTACTCGAGGGCTTGGTCCAAAATCTGCACACTGCCATAACAACATACTGGAGTGAGAGATATGGGAGGAAATGTAAAATAAACCCAGTGAGGAGCAGGGGTGCGGTGGGGACAATAAGGGAACACTGTATCAACATCCGGGGTCCCAGACTTTTCAACATCTTACCAGAAGATATCAGAAACACTGCTGGAACCAGTGTAGAAGCCTTCAAGAGGAAACTGGACAAGTATCTTCACCAGGTGCCAGATCAACCAGGCTGTGATGGATATGTGGGACAGCGGGCCTCCAGCAGAAACAGCCTGGTTGACCAGGCAAGCACCAGACGCGCCTGGCCCATGGCCGGCTCAGAGAGTAGATAAACTCTCGAAACTCTTCAAAGGTATATCAAAGGCCTGGTCTGGGACCGGGCTGTGAGGCTGTTGACTCCCGGAAACGTTCTTCAAGTATTCTTCCGGCAAGTGCCGTAACAACCGGGTTTTGTAACGGCTGTGTGACCCTGCGGGTTACTAGCACAGACTTTACCTGCAACCTGGAGTCTACCTGGAGGGTATTCCGGGGATCAACGCCCCTGCGGCCCGGTCCATGACCAGGCCTCCTGGTTGATCAGGGCCTGATCACCCAGGCTGTTACTGCTAACATACAGGGAAGCACGACATATTCTTTCTAAAGAATAAAAAGACACAATACCGTGACTGGAACAATACACAAATAACCCGCACCTAAGAGACTCAAACTTTAGACGACGTTTCGGTCAGACTCGGACCATCAAGTCAGGCCGAAACGTCGTCGTGAGTATTATTTGTGTATCTCCTTCCTTATCTTTGCATCTCTCGCGTTCTCTCGTGACTTGTGGTTCCGGTTCTTAGAAACCACCTCAAGGATGGTTCAACACACAAGTCATCTTAGAAAAATTAGGAAACAAGTCATCTTATGAATATTTAGGTACAGAAGTGATCGTTTTATAAATATTTAAGTACATCATTCGTCATCTCTTGCATCTGCACGCCCACACGCCCGTAGAGGGCGGCATAATCAATGAAGGAAATTGAAGTATAATTAGCCGGGCGGCCACAGTGATCAAACATATCCCCCTTCCTCCATCCCTCCCCTCCCCCTCTCCCCCTCTCCCCCTCCCTACACACTCACAAACACCGTCTTCAACACCCCAGGCTTACACACACACACACACACACACACACACACACACACACACACACACACACACACACACATACACACACACATACACACACACACACACACACACACACACACACACACACACACACACACACACACACACACCAGGTACTATAAGGCTCATGGAGCAAGAAGTGAACCTAGTAGCAACCACCGAAGAGGCGGAGCCAGGAGCTGTGAATCGACCCTTGTAACCGTAAATAGGTAAGTATACGATTAAACCTCTTTATTTTCCCACAAACAATAAAATAAGCTACTGGCATCAAGGCGCGCAGTCCCTTAAATGATCTCTCTCTTTTTTTCTTTTTTTTTTTTTACACAGGGTTTGACAAGGTTAAGGATCCCTAGCTTTATTGACAAGCTATTTACAGGTTAATGATTCCTAACTTTATTGGCAAGCTAAGAGCTGTTACCTACATCAGCTCATTTGAAAGCATTTTTATTATGAGACATACAAGTAGGGAACAGGATGAAGTTGGAGCCATCTGTGGGCCAGCATTTTCATTTGATCAACTGATTTTATCTCGTTGACATCATTATGCTCTCTCTCTCTCTCTCTCTCTCTCTCTCTCTCTCTCTCTCTCTCTCTCTCTCATCCCTTCATTCCCTCTCTCCCCTCCCACTGTCAGTTCCTGTATTAAACAAGACAGGTTCAGAGAAATTAAGGGGGCTGGGTAATGTAAGAGAATATTGAAGCTGGACGCACAAATGTAGCTAGACTCAGCAACATATATACCCTTACCTTTGAAGAGTTTCCAGAGTTTTTCTACTCCGGAGCCCGACCCTGGACCAGGCTTGCCTGGTCAACCAAGCTATTGCTGATAGCGGATCTTTGGCCCGCATATTATTACAGCCTGGTTGATACGGTACTTGGAAGAGGTACTTATCGAATTTCCCCTTAAAGGCTTTTACACTTGTTTCTGACATCTAATTGAGTGAAAAATAGTCTGGATCTACAAGTGTTGATATAACGATCTTTTCTGGTGCCCACAGCGCTCCTGCTTTTCATTGGATACATATTTTTTTTATTTCCACCCATACCTCTCACTCCAGTATGTCATGGCAGTGCGCAAATTTGGGAGTAGTCCCTTAAGTACCTGTAATATGTATCATGTATCTCTCCTCTGCTCCAGCTACTACATATTTAGGCGTTCTCAGTAATTTAAATTACTGCCTCTGTGCGGGCTGTAAATGAACAATATTCTAATCGAAAAGGCAAAAGTTATTTGAATAAGTGCCATCAGGAGGCCTGGTCACAGACCGGGCCGCGGGGGCGTCGATCCCCGAAATCCTCTCCAGCTATACTCCAGGTATCGGTGCACTCTTTGTTCTTCATTCTTTCCATGCCAAAGCAGTTGGAACTTGTATTATGTCTCTGATTAATCATTTATTGTACGTGAAAATCAGATCCAGTATAATTTTCATTTCTAAAAATCTTCGAAAGAGTGATGAGACGGCAGGTTACAAATTTCATGGAGCAGCACAACCAACATAACCCGAACCATCATGGTTTTAGAGCAGGACGATCATGTCTGTCACAGCTGCTGAACCATTATGACAGAATTACGGAGGCACTGGAAGATGACCAAAACGCAAATGTGATTTACACAGATTTTGCAAAGCCGTTTGACAAATGCGATCATGGAGTGATAGCGCACAAAATGAAGGCCATGGGCATTACGGGGAAGGTAGGCAGATGGATTTTCTGGTTCCTAACACGCAGAACACAAAAAGTAGTAGTGAACAGGGCAAGATCCAGCATCAGTGAGGTCAAAAGCTCAGTGCCCCAAGGCACTGTCCTGGCACCTCTGCTGTTCCTCATCCTCATAGCAGACATAGAAAAAGTACAGGAAGACATAAACAGGGTTTTCCAGTGGGCAGTGGAAATCAACATGACGTTCAATGGTGATAAGTTCCAGCTGCTTAGGTATGGAAAGAATGAAGAACTCAAAAGGAACACTATATACAAAACTCAAGAGGGTCACCAAATAGAACGTAAGGAACACGTAAAAGACCTAGGAATAATTATGTCAGCGGACCTTTCTTTTAAAGACCATAACAAGACAAAGATCACCACAGCCAGGAAGATGACTGGGTGGATATTGAGAACTTTCAAAACAAGGGAAATAATGCCGATGGTGACACTCTTCAAATCGCTAGTGCTCCCTCACTTAGAATATTGCTCAGTACTGAGGGCCCGTTCAAGGCAGGAGAAATATCGGAGCTGGAACAAATACAGAGATCGTTTACGGCTCACATTGAGCCAGTAAAGCACCTAAACTACTGGGAATGCCTGCAAGTCTTGAACATGTACTCATTGGAACGGAGGAGAGAGAGATACATGATAATATATACCTGGAAGGTACTCGAGGGCTTGGTCCCAAATCTGCACACTGCCATAACAACATACTGGAGTGAGAGATATGGGAGGAAGTGTAAAATAAACCCAGTGAGGAGCAGGGGTGCGGTGGGGACAATAAGGGAACACTGTATCAACATCCGGGGTCCCAGACTATTCAATGTCTTACCAGAAGATATCAGAAACACTGCTGGAACAAGTGTAGAAGCCTTCAAGAGGAAACTGGACAAATATCTTTACCAAGTGAAAGGTCAACCAGGCTGTGATGGATATGTGGGGTAGCGGGCCTCCAGCAGCAACAACCTTTGATATACCTTTGAAGAGTTTCGAGTTTATCTACTCTCTGAGCCCGGCCATGGACCAGGCTCGTCTGGTGCTTGCCTGGTCAACCAGGCTGTTGCTGCTGGAGGCCCACTGCCCCACATATCCATTACAGCCTGGTTGATCTGGCACCTGGTGAAGATACTTGTCTAGTTTCCTCTTGAAGGCTTCTACACTTGTTCCAGCAGTGTTTCTAATACCTTCTGGTAAGATGTTGAATAGTCTGGGACCCCGGATGTTGATACAGTGTTCCCTTATTGTGCCCACCGCACCCCTGCTCCTCACTGGGTTTATTTTACACTTCCTCCCATATCTCTCACTCCATTATGTTATGGCAGTGTGCAGATTTGGGACCAAGCCCTCGACCAGGCACGCACCAGACGAACCTGGCCCATGGCCGGGCTCAGAGAGTAGATAAACTCTCGAAACTCTTCAAAGGTATATCAAAGGTAGTATTTTGTTTTATCCCTGGTCCATAGCAAACTTTTCACAAAGGTCAACTAGTTGTCTAGTATGTACCCGTTGCATTAGCGTGCTTCCAGTGACTATTCTGGTCCAACGCTTCCATTTACCATCTTCCATATCATATTTAGAAGGCAGAAATCTCCAAGGAGGACAATGTTCGGCGTGGGAGTTTTCAAGACAGTCATCCATCTTCCTTATCTGATCCGTAAATCCCTCAGTCGTTACTGACGGTCGTTTATATATTAGGATAATTACTAGACTTTTATTGTCCACTTTAATGTATCTAGAACTTCAAGAGTGGTGAAGCAATGTAAAAAGAGAGCAAATGAGAGAGTGGGTGAGATGTTATCAACAAATTTTGTTGAAAATAAGAAAAAGTTTTGGAGTGAGATTAACAAGTTAAGAAAGCCTAGAGAACAAATGGATTTGTCAGTTAAAAATAGGAGAGGAGAGTTATTAAATGGAGAGTTAGAGGTATTAGGAAGATGGAGGGAATATTTTGAGGAATTGTTAAATGTTGATGAAGATAGGGAAGCTGTGATTTCGTGTATAGGACAAGGAGGAATAACATCTTGTAGGAGTGAGGAAGAGCCAGTTGTGAGTGTGGGGGAAGTTCGTGAGGCAGTAGGTAAAATGAAAGGGGGTAAGGCAGCCGGGATTGATGGGATAAAGATAGAAATGTTAAAAGCAGGTGGGGATATAGTTTTGGAGTGGTTGGTGCAATTATTTAATAAATGTATGGAAGAGGGTAAGGTACCTAGGGATTGGCAGAGAGCATGCATAGTTCCTTTGTATAAAGGCAAAGGGGATAAAAGAGAGTGCAAAAATTATAGGGGGATAAGTCTGCTGAGTATACCTGGTAAAGTGTATGGTAGAGTTATTATTGAAAGAATTAAGAGTAAGACGGAGAATAGGATAGCAGATGAACAAGGAGGCTTTAGGAAAGGTAGGGGGTGTGTGGACCAGGTGTTTACAGTGAAACATATAAGTGAACAGTATTTAGATAAGATTAAAGAGGTCTTTGTGGCATTTATGGATTTGGAAAAGGCGTATGACAGGGTGGATAGGGGGGCAATGTGGCAGATGTTGCAAGTGTATGGTGTAGGAGGTAGGTTACTGAAAGCAGTGAAGAGTTTTTACGAGGATAGTGAGGCTCAAGTTAGAGTATGTAGGAAAGAGGGAAATTATTTCCCAGTAAAAGTAGGCCTTAGACAAGGATGTGTGATGTCACCGTGGTTGTTTAATATATTTATAGATGGGGTTGTAAGAGAAGTAAATGCGAGGGTCTTGACAAGAGGCGTGGAGTTAAAAGATAAAGAATCACACACAAAGTGGGAATTGTCACAGCTGCTCTTTGCTGATGACACTGTGCTCTTGGGAGATTCTGAAGAGAAGTTGCAGAGATTGGTGGATGAATTTGGTAGGGTGTGCAAAAGAAGAAAATTAAAGGTGAATACAGGAAAGAGTAAGGTTATGAGGATAACAAAAAGATTAGGTGATGAAAGATTGAATATCAGATTGGAGGGAGAGAGTATGGAGGAGGTAAATGTATTCAGATATTTGAGAGTGGACGTGTCAGCGGATGGGTCTATGAAAGATGAGGTGAATCATAGAATTGATGAGGGAAAAAAGAGTGAGTGGTGCACTTAGGAGTCTGTGGAGACAAAGAACTTTGTCCTTGGAGGCAAAGAGGGGAATGTATGAGAGTATAGTTTTACCAACGCTCTTATATGGGTGTGAAGCATGGGTGATGAATGTTGCAGCGAGGAGAAGGCTGGAGGCAGTGGAGATGTCATGTCTGAGGGCAATGTGTGGTGTGAATATAATGCAGAGAATTCGTAGTTTGGAAGTTAGGAGGAGGTGCGGGATTACCAAAACTGTTGTCCAGAGGGCTGAGGAAGGGTTGTTGAGGTGGTTCGGACATGTAGAGAGAATGGAGCAAAACAGAATGACTTCAAGAGTGTATCAGTCTGTAGTGGAAGGAAGGCGGGGTAGGGGTCGGCCTAGGAAAGGTTGGAGAGAGGGGGTAAAGGAGGTTTTGTGTGCGAGGGGCTTGGACTTCCAGCAGGTATGCGTGAGCGTGTTTGATAGGAGTGAATGGAGACAAATGGTTTTTAATACTTGACGTGCTGTTGGAGTGTGAGCAAAGTAACATTTATGAAGGGGTTCAGGGAAACCGGCAGGCCGGACTTGAGTCCTGGAGATGGGAAGTACAGTGCCTGCACTCTGAAGGAGGGGTGTTATTGTTGCAGTTTAAAAACTGTAGTGTAAAGCACCCTTCTGGCAAGACAGTGATGGAGTGAATGATGGTGAAAGTTTTTCTTTTTCGGGCCACCCTGCCTTGGTGGGAATCGGCCAGTGTGATAATAAAAAAAAATAATAACTTCAATTGCAACATTTAAAGACATACACAGAACAAGCCACATGGCGAAAGAAATCTTTAGCTCTTGATCTTTCGCACTCTCGCGCGTCGTCAGGAGCTATGCAATGTTGCAAGACAGCAACAGACAGGAGGGAAAATTCTCCGAGGCAAGGTAAAAGGTATCACTGGTAACCCATGTCAGGAAGATTGGTATATATTTGCACAAGAACCACGACTCCATTTTTTTCAGAAGTTACAGGCTACCCAAGAGACATCTCGCCTGGTAGCAGATCCGCAGCTGACACAGGTTTTCATGGTGGTATTTTTTTTCAGTGTTGGGTAGCTATCCGAATGGTAGAATGTATATATTGAAAGCGAAACCAACCAAGACGGCAATGAAAAAACTTAACGAGGCAACATAACTAACCCTGGTCTTTTTTTTCCAAATGATTCGAACACAGAGATTATTGACTATATTGTGTCCTAAGAGGCTACGAACCCCTGGCATATCTGTGATCGATTTCCAGAAGTTGTGCTCTTTTAGTATCACTAATAACAACATAAGAAAGAAGGAACACTGCAGCAGGCCTACTGGCCCATGCGAGGCAGGTCCAAGTCACCCAGCAGCCCAAGCCTAGTAGGGCAGGTCACATTTCGGCACGACATCAGACCCATCAGCATAAGCTGGTCAGATCTAACTCACACCCCCACACTCACTAATTTGTGACTGGTTTCAATGGTTCTACTCTCTTAGCCCGGACGGATGCTAAGAATTCCTAGTTGACTGCCTGGTCAACCTGGATGTTTACCAGGCAAAGGTATATCACAGGTATGTGTACTTTAGTTCAGAGATTTCAACTTTCCTGTCCATATCATGATCATTATCACCTCTGGTATACACTTATACATGGAGTGTGTAAAAGGGAGGAAGATAGGAAAGGGGGACAAAGGGAAGGGCGTAATAAGGAGAGGGAGAGAGGATGGGAAAGGAATGAGGAAGGAGAGAGTAGAAGACAATGAGGGATGAGATAGGCAGTGGGGAAGGATGAGGAAGAGGATAGAGAAGCAGAAGGATGGGGAGTGAGGGAGGAGACGGTGGAGGACTAAACATACAGACAAACAGTGGAGTCGATCACCTGGAGAAAGATCAGACCAACACTGAGGTGGGTAATGACTCGTAAACGAGCGATAAAACAAGTGAACAACAGCAGCCACTCAGGACATTCACCAGGCGGAATTTTGCTTTAATGACCACCTCTGTGACCTAACTAGACACTGTTCTGGGGGTCAACACCTCAGTGGCACGGTTCCAGACCTGGGCTACCGGTGGATGGCGCGACTTTTCCAGACTGTTGGAGCTAGATTGTTGTTTATTAAAAAGTAAGTACATAAGCAGTGTGCAGCTACTTTACTGTAGATAGTTACACAGTGGAAACAAAAGCTAGCTATGTTTCTCTGTTAGATTCCATCACAAAGGTTGATTTCGTTCAACAATTACTGAATTCTGTCAACTTGAGCTGGGAGACTTCAGTCCCTTCTCTATGAGAAAGAGGAATGAGGTTGGTGGAGAGGCAGGGGAAGAAAAGACGTAGAAGTGTGGAGAAATAAGATGAACTAATGACTGCAAAACAGAAAAACACGCAGTGAACAGATAAAATAACATCTTTCAATTTTTGAAAACATTCAGGGTCTTCAAGCAACCAAGACCAACGAAATCCATTAGTAAGTCGCCTCCTTATAGTATCAAATGCAGTGTTTCGAGCCATCACGGAGACTCAAATTGAGAATTACCATTACAACGAAGGATGGATAAGGGGCTACAAATTTTATCATATGTGACCGAATCGGTTTGTACGTTAAAGTGAGACTCTTATTCAGTGAGCTGCTGAACACCGACAGTGAAATGTTAGAATAAAGAGCACAGGCAGTCGTTAATCTTGTATAAAATCCCCCCGGTGTTAATTCCCAGCAACTCGAAGACCAGTTAATGAAAACTGACCACTGCCTCGACACCCTTACAAACTCGGCCTCTGAAACACTATCTTGGTGTTTTCAGTTTAAAACGATACTTTAATAAGTGGAAGATAGTAAGAAAACAAAGGTATTATGATGTCAGAGAAAGTCCCAAGAGATAGTCTGCAAGAACATCACATATAAACGAGGGATCAAGACTGACACTAACAGGTAGTGGAACCGACAAGAGTGGAAGATACTCTTCAGATTCATAAATAACCAGGATCTATTGAAATTTCAGACCTGCACAGACACCAGACCTCAGACTTTGTAGCGAGGGTGTTTTCGACATAAAAAATGCCACCATTAAAAAAAATAACTAAGATGGGATAAACCAGGAGCTAAATGAAATATGAAGCTAAATATAGCAAAGGTAACATGTATGTTAATCAGTGACTCGAAAGACAGAATTCAGTGGCATAAAAAACATGCCCCTAATTCAAACCATTATGAAAAACAAAGGTGAGATGCAAGTTAGAGAGAGAACGTTGTTCCTTCTAGAGGAGAAGACGAAGAGGCACAAAGCTTATCGAAGATTCCAGAATTTCCCAAGAATAAATGAGATACTGGTAAGAAAAACAGAATGCCCAGGAAAGACAGAGCCAAAAGTTATTAGCAAAATTAAAAGTAATCCAAAATATTTGTTTTCCTTGTGAAAACAAGTAAAAGAAAAAAAACTGGAGAATTGGGACCTTGAGAGAGACGAGACTTATACTGATGACGAGAAGGAAATGACCGAGTAAATACTGAGGCCAGAGTAGACCTCAGTGTTCTGTCATAAGAACATAAGAATGGAGAAACACTGCAGAAGACCTACTGGCCCACTTGGGAATCTTTATTGAGGAAACGTTTCGCCAGTCAGTGACTTCTTCAGCACTGAACTGAAGAAGTCACTTGCCAGCGAAACGTTTCTTTAATAAAGATTTCCAAATGTGGCACCAGTATTTCAGTCTTCAACTGGTCGGTTTTCAAAATTATTTTCATCACACTGATAGTGTGTCTCATGTACTATGGAATTTTGTATTCGTCCAAAAATACACCATCTCGGCCCACAAAGGTGGCAGTAAAGCAATTGCAAAAACCTCTAAGTCAATAATTCACCGACGTCAGGCCATATCAAGAGTGATTCTCGAAATCATAATAATACGCAAAAGATTGATTAAAAAATCCTTGAAAACCTGCCGAGAAGAGTGCTAAACACATGGAATTATGACATTTACACAACTGGTCGTTCCAGACTCTCGTAAATGCTAGACCACAATGCCATTGTTTTATTTGCAACAAAAGAAAAGCTAAAACTTTCCAGTGAAATCATTTTGCAACAACTCACAATATAGTTGCAAAATGAATATTGAGAGTAGAGGGAAGGTGGATCTTCACTTTTTTTTAACAAACTAAACCCAAAAATTAATAGTAGAAAAGAAATTATTCACAGATTTTCACAACGCAAACTACAGTTCCTCAAGACACATCACTGAAGATAATTATCTTTCTCGGTCTCAACTTTGACACAAAGATATAAATCTTGAATATGCTTCGCAGACGACACAAGAATATTTATGAGAGTGGGCAACCACGAAGGAACCATCAACCCTTCCAGCTGACATACACCAAATCTTCCAGTGGGCAACAGAAAATAATACGCTTAAAAGGGCAAATTGCACATACTCTGTTACGAAAATATTAAAGAAATAGAAACTGGAACAGTGAAGAAAACACAATCAAATATATAGAAAATATTAAGTAATTAGATAACAATGACCAAAGATCTCTTGATTCAAAGCTGATAACAATGTTATTATCACAACCGCGAGGAAAATAATACAATGGATAACAAGAACCTTTAAAAACAGGAAGAGATGCCAAGGTAATGTTGTTACTCTTGAAGACACTTGTGTTCTCAAGGCTGGAATACTGCAGTACACTATCATAATTACCTGCCATTAACATGTTAACTGTTCCAATCATCAACACTTCCTCAGGCTGGTCTCATACCACACTTGGTTGACGGTCTGATCAATCAAACTGTTCGTGAGGTGAGGCCACAGTAACACACCTTCGTAAGATGCTGACTCGTAAATGGTCCACGTCGGACCGAAGCGTCATCATAACCTTCCTCTCTTCTATGTGCGGGTTATTTGTGTATTCTCGGTGCTGAGTGTACATAATCTGACGTAGTTACCAACACTCGCCTCCCCTGGTCAGTAACTTTCTCGAGGAACCTGTAAGACAGTCAGATATCTGTTGATAATGCCTCTTATAAGTGAAGGAAAGAAGCCTTCTTGAGGCCTTGAATTCTTTGTAATTGTTGCACCATCTACTTTCAACTGGGAATATTTTGCACGGCCTTTCGTGTTTCCTGTGCAGTGTGCAGATTTGGGGAGGGAAGATGATGTAGACGGAAGGAGTAAAGAAACAGAGATGATGCAGAGGGAAAGAGTAAAGAAACAAGGTAAATGGAACAGATGATGATGTAGAGGGGAAGGACTAAAGAAAGTAGAGAGTAGAGAAACCAGGCGGAGGGGAGGGGAGAAGAGATGCTACAGAGAAGAAGAGGGAGATAAAGAGGGTGGTGTGGGAAGGAGAGGGAACGATACCCTGGAATAACTCATTGTAACATGCTTTACCAATAAACTCTCTTTAATCTTGTGACTTCAATGTGCCCCTTACTAAGAGAGAGAGAGAGAGAAAGAGAGAGAGAGAGAGAGAGAGAGAGAGAGAGAGAGAGAGAGAGAGAGAGAGAGAGAGAGAGAGAGAGAGAGAGAGAGAGAGAGAGAGAGAGAGAGGAGGGAAGGGAAGGGAAGGAACGTGGATGAAAGAGAGGGAACGAGGTGGACAAAATACCTCTCAGTAACTCGCTAAACTCTCAACTGTCCAACTCTAAAAACAAAAATAAATACCGAGACACAAAAAAGGGCAAAAAAAGGTCATCAAGGAAATTTAAAGACACTACAACACATCCTTGTGAAATATAAAGAAAAATAACCTAACTACAGCTTGAATAATGGCGATAAAAAGCGAGCAAAATACTATTGTCAGAGCACAGCTAGGTGTTCAGCGGTGTTCAGCGGTGTTCAGCGGTGTTCAGCAGTGTTCAGAGGTGTTCAGAGGTGTTCAGCGGTGTTCAGAGGTGTTCAGCGGTGTTCAGCAGTGTTCAGCAGTGTTCAGCGGTGTTCAGCGGTGTTCAGCAGTGTTCAGAGGTGTTCAGCAGTGTTCAGAGGTGTTCAGAGGTGTTCAGAGGTGTTCAGAGGTGTTCAGCGGTGTTCAGCAGTGTTCAGAGGTGTTCAGAGGTGTTCAGCGGTGTTCAGCAGTGTTCAGCAGTGTTCAGAGGTGTTCAGAGGTGTTCAGAGGTGTTCAGCGGTGTTCAGCGGTGTTCAGCAGTGTTCAGAGGTGTTCAGAGGTGTTCAGAGGTGTTCAGCGGTGTTCAGCGGTGTTCAGCAGTGTTCAGCAGTGTTCAGAGGTGTTCAGAGGTGTTCAGAGGTGTTCAGCGGTGTTCAGCGGTGTTCAGCAGTGTTCAGAGGTGTTCAGAGGTGTTCAGAGGTGTTCAGCGGTGTTCAGCGGTGTTCAGCAGTGTTCAGAGGTGTTCAGAGGTGTTCAGCGGTGTTCAGCAGTGTTCAGCAGTGTTCAGAGGTGTTCAGAGGTGTTCAGAGGTGTTCAGCGGTGTTCAGCAGTGTTCAGAGGTGTTCAGCGGTGTTCAGCGGTGTTCAGCAGTGTTCAGCAGTGTTCAGAGGTGTTCAGAGGTGTTCAGAGGTGTTCAGCGGTGTTCAGCGGTGTTCAGCAGTGTTCAGAGGTGTTCAGAGGTGTTCAGCGGTGTTCAGCGGTGTTCAGCAGTGTTCAGAGGTGTTCAGCGGTGTTCAGCGGTGTTCAGCAGTGTTCAAAGGTGTTCAGAGGTGTTCAGCGGTGTTCAGAGGTGTTCAGAGGTGTTCAGAGGTGTTCAAAGGTGTTCAGCAGTGTTCAGCGGTGTTCAGCAGTATTCAGAGGTGTTCAGAGGTGTTCAGCAGTGTTCAGAGGTGTTCAGCAGTGTTCAGTAGTGTTCAGAGATGTTCAGCAGTGTTCAGAGGTGTTCAGCGGTGTTCAGCGGTGTTCAGCAGTGTTCAGAGGTGTTCAGAGGTGTTCAGCGGTGTTCAGCGGTGTTCAGCAGTGTTCAGAGGTGTTCAGAGGTGTTCAGCGGTGTTCAGCGGTGTTCAGCAGTGTTCAGCAGTGTTCAGAGGTGTTCAGAGGTGTTCAGAGGTGTTCAGCGGTGTTCAGCGGTGTTCAGCAGTGTTCAGAGGTGTTCAGAGGTGTTCAGAGGTGTTCAGAGGTGTTCAAAGGTGTTCAGCAGTGTTCAGCGGTGTTCAGCAGTATTCAGAGGTGTTCAGCAGTGTTCAGAGGTGTTCAGCAGTGTTCAGTAGTGTTCAGAGATGTTCAGAGGTGTTCAGCGGTGTTCAGCGGTGTTCAGCAGTGTTCAGAGGTGTTCAGCAGCGTTCAGAGGTGTTCAGCAGTGTTCAGCGGTGTTCAGCAGTATTCAGAGGTGTTCAGCAGTGTTCAGCAGTGTTCAGAGGTGTTCAGCAGAGTTCAGAGGTGTTCAGCAGTGTTCAGAGGTGTTCAGCAGTGTTCAGAGGTGTTCAGCAGTATTCAGAGGTGTTCAGCGGTGTTCAGCAGTGTTCAGAGGTGTTCAGCAGAGTTCAGAGGTGTTCAGCAGTGTTCAGAGGTGTTCAGCAGCGTTCAGAGGTGTTCAGCAGTGTTCAGCAGTGTTCAGCAGTGTTCAGTGGTGTTCAACGAGTCACTGAGTAGATTAAAAATTAATTTTCATGAAGTGGAATCGAACTATAACCAAGACACTGGTAAGGAAGGAAGGAAGGAAGGAAGGAAGGAAGGATGAAGGAAGGAAGGAAGGAAGGATGAAGGAAGGAAGGAAGGAAGGAAGGATGAAGGAAGGAAGGAAGGATGAAGGAAGGAAGGAAGGAAGGATGAAGGAAGGAAGGATGAAGGATGAAGGAAGGAAGGATGAAGGAAGGAAGGAAGGAAGGATGAAGGAAGGAAGGGAGGAAGGAAGGATGAAGGAAGGAAGGAAGGATGAAGGAAGGAAGGAAGGAAGGATGAAGGAAGGAAGGATGAAGGAAGGAAGGAAGGAAGGATGAAGGAAGGAAGGAAGGAAGGAAGGATGAAGGAAGGAAGGAAGGATGAAGGAAGGAAGGAAGGAAGGATGAAGGAAGGAAGGATGAAGGAAGGAAGGATGAAGGAAGGAAGGATGAAGGAAGGAAGGAAGGAAGGATGAAGGAAGGAAGGGAGGAAGGAAGGATGAAGGAAGGAAGGAAGGATGAAGGAAGGAAGGAAGGAAGGAAGGATGAAGGAAGGAAGGATGAAGGAAGGAAGGAAGGAAGGATGAAGGAAGGAAGGGAGGAAGGAAGGAAGGATGAAGGAAGGAAGGAAGGATGAAGGAAGGAAGATGAAGGATGAAGGAAGGAAGACGAAGGATGAAGGAAGGAAGGAAGGATGAAGGAAGGAAGGATGAAAGATGAAGGAAGGATGAAGGAAGGAAGGATGAAGGAAGGATGAAGGAAGGATGAAGGAAGGAAGGAAGGAAGGATGAAGGAAGGATAAAGGAAGGATGAAGGAAGGATGAAGGAAGATGAAGGATGAAGGAAGATGAAGGATGAAGGAAGGAAGATGAAGGATGAAGGAAGGAAGATGAAGGATGAAGGAAGATGAAGGATGAAGGAAGATGAAGGATGAAGGAAGATGAAGGATGAAGGAAGATGAAGGATGAAGGAAGATGAAGGATGAAGGAAGGAAGATGAAGGATGAAGGAAGGAAGATGAAGGATGAAGGAAGATGAAGGATGAAGGAAGGAAGGAAGGAAGGATGAAGGAAGGAAGGAAGGAAGGAAGGAAGGATGAAGGAAGGAAGGATGAAGGAAGGAAGGAAGGATGAAGGAAGGAAGGGAGGAAGGAAGGAAGGAAGGATGAAGGAAGGAAGGAAGGATGAAGGAAGGAAAGAAGGAAGGATGAAGGAAGGAAGGATGAAGGAAGGAAGGAAGGAAGGATGAAGGAAGGAAGGGAGGAAGGAAGGAAAGATGAAGGAAGGAAGGAAGGATGAAGGAAGGAAGGAAGGAAGGATGAAGGAAGGAAGGAAGGATGAAGGAAGGAAGGAAGGATGAAGGAAGGAAGGATGAAAGATGAAGGAAGGATGAAGGAAGGATGAAGGAAGGATGAAGGAAGGAAGGATGAAGGAAGGAAAGATGAAGGAAGGATGAAGGAAGGAAGAAGGAAGGATGAAGGAAGGATGAAGGAAGGAAGAAAGGATGAAGGAAGAAGGAAAGAAGGAAGGAAGGATGAAGGAAGGAAGGATGAAGGAAGGATGAAGGATGAAGGAAGGAAGGATGAAGGAAGGTAGGATGAAGGAAGGAAGGAAGGATGAAGGATGGATGAAGGAAGGAAGGAAGGAAGGAAGGAAGGAAGGATGAAGGAAGGAAGGATGAAGGAAGGAAGGATGAAGGAAGGAAGGATGAAGGAAGGAAGGATGAAGGATGAAGGAAGGAAGAAAAGAAGGAAGAGAGGAAGAATTTGTTAATAATAATTTCTTTAGTCTTAGGGGCGTTCTACCTGGACTCTACCTGGAGTCTACCTGGAGTCTACCTGGAGTCTACCTGGACTCTACCTGGAGTCTACCTGGAGTCTACCTGGAGTCTACCTGGAGTCTACCTGGAGTCTACCTGGAGTCTACCTGGACTCTACCTGGAGTCTACCTGGAGTCTACCTGGAGTCTACCTGGAGTCTACCTGGACTCTACCTGGAGTCTACCTGGACTCTACCTGGAGTCTACCTGGAGTCTACCTGGAGTCTACCTGGAGTCTACCTGGAGTCTACCTGGAGTCTACCTGGACTCTACCTGGAGTCTACCTGGAGTCTACCTGGACTCTATCTGGAGTCTACCTGGACTCTACCTGGAGTCTACCTGGACTCTACCTGGAGTCTACCTGGACTCTACCTGGAGTCTACCTGAAATCTACCTGGACTCTACCTGGAGTCTACCTGGACTCTACCTGGAGTCTACCTGGAGTCTACCTGGACTCTTCCTGGAGTCTACCTGGAGTCTACCTGGACTCTACTTGGAGTCTACCTGGAGTCTACCTGGAGTCTACTTGGAGTCTACCTGGACTCTTCCTGGAGTCTACCTGGACTCTACCTGGAGTCTACCTGGACTCTTCCTGGAGTCTACCTGGAGTCTACCTGGACTCTACCTGGAGTCTACCTGGAGTCTACCTGGAGTCTACCTGGACTCTTCCTGGAGTCTACCTGGAGTCTACCTGGACTCTACCTGGAAAGTCTGCAGTCTACCTGTCTACCTGGACTCTTCCTGGACTCTACCTGGAGTCTACCTGGAGTCTACCTGGACTCTATCTGGAGTCTACCTGGAGTCTACCTGGAGTCTACCTGGACTCTACTTGGAGTCTACCTGGAGTCTACTTGGAGTCTACCTGGACTCTTCCTGGAGTCTACCTGGAGTCTACCTGGAGTCTACCTGGACTCTTCCTGGAGTCTACCTGGACTCTTCCTGGACTCTACCTGGAGTCTACCTGGAGTCTACCTGGAGTCTACCTGGACTCTTCCTGGAGTCTACCTGGAGTCTACCTGGAGTCTACTTGGAGTCTATCTGGAGTCTACCTGGACTCTTCCTGGAGTCTACCTGGAGTCTACCTGGAGTCTACCTAGAGTCTACCTGGAGTCTACCTGGACTCTTCCTGGACTCTACCTGGAGTCTACCTTGAGTCTACCTGGAGTCTACTTGGAGTCTACCTGGAGTCTACTTGGAGTCTACCTGGAGTCTATCTGGAGGGCATTCCGGGGATCAACGCCCCCGCGGCCCAGTCCTTGACCAGGCCTCCTGGTGGATCAGGGCCTGATCAACGAGGCTGTTACTGCTGGCCGCACCAGGAAGACCTGAATACACTGGTGCGGGTTTTGAAGCAGCAGCAGATGCAGGTTACTATACACAAATCAAAAGTTCTAAGCCTTGGAAAAGTAAAAAAAAGAGAAATGGAATGAAGTAGGTGAGGAAAAGAGGGACAATGCACAGCTTCCAGATCAAGCACGATCAAACTCGCGAGGCCACTGTCCAATGTATGCTGAGGACTGTTTTAGTGGCAGGGCCAAGAGCTACGTCTCAACCCTCAGCAAGACACACGAGTTGAGCAACACTTATGGAGATGGAGAGACTGGTATGCGACGTGTCAGGTCACTGGTATATGATACACAGGGATTTTAGGAACTAATTTCTCAGCAGAAACATACCAGCATTGAAAATAATATTAAAAACCGTTAATAAAGAGAGTAAACGTACGTAAATATACGTAGAAAATCGTATGGTTTAACTACCGTGTTAAATGTTCACGAGACAGAATATGATGATCAGGCCAGAGTGCAAAACATTTAACAGGTTACCATTAGGCACTTACACGAGAGAAGGATTACCTGGAGTACCTGGAGAAGTTTTCAGGGGTCAGCGCCCCAGCGGCTCGGTCTGAGACCAGGCCTCCTGGTCACTGTCTACCAACCTACTACACATCAGTACAGCGAACGTCAAAAAATGCACGAGGTCAGGACCTGGAACTCGACCCCCGCACGGCAAAACACTTACCACGAGTATAGGTTTTATTGTACAGATTTCCACCAGTACATTTCCTAGTGTGGGTGCCAACAGTGTGGGTGCCACCAGTGTGGGTGCCACCAGTGTGGGTGCCACCAGTGTGGGTGCCACCAGTGTGGGTGCCACTAGTGTGGGTGCCACCAGTGTGGGTGCCACCAGTGTGGGTGCTACCAGTGTGGAAGCCAACAGTGTGGGTGCCACCAGTGTGGGTGCCACCAGTGTGGGTGCTACCAGTGTGGAAGCCAACAGTGTGGGTGCCACCAGTGTGGGTGCTACCAGTGTGGAAGCCACCAGTGTGGGTGCCACCAGTGTGGGTGCTACCAGTGTGGGTGCCACCAGTGTGGGTGCCACCAGTGTGGGTGCCACCAGTGTGGGTGCCACCAGTGTGGGTGCCACCAGTGTGGGTGCCACTAGTGTGGGTGCCACCAGTGTGGGTGCCACCAGTGTGGGTGCCACTAGTGTGGGTGCCACCTGTGTGGGAGCCACCAGTGTGGGTGCCACCAGTGTGGGTGCCACCAGTGTGGGTGCCACCAGTGTGGGAGCCACCAGTGTAGGAGCCACCGGGGTAAACGAGACTCTTCTTCAGAGGTTACTTAAGACAGGCCATCAACTTGCTGACTCTGAGATTACAACAGTTATTTGTAGCAAGCCAGTTACCCTCCTCTCTTAGTGTCAGAGAAGAGAGAAGGGGTGTAGGGAGACAAAGGGAAGGAGGTAGGGAGACAGAGGGAAGGAGGTAGGGAGACAGAGGGAAGGAGGTAGGGAGACAGAGGGAAGGAGGTAGGGAGACAGAGGGAAGGAGGTAAGGAGACAGAGGGAAGGAGGTAGGGAGACAGAGGGAAGGAGGTAGGGAGACAAGGAAGAAGGTAGGGAGACAGAGAGAAGGAGGTAGAGAGACAGAGGGAAGGAGGTAGGGAGACAGAGGGAAGGAGGTAGGGAGACAGAGGGAAGGAGGTAAGGAGACAGAGGGAAGGAGGTAGGGAGACAGAGGGAAGGAGGTAGGGAGACAAGGAAGAAGGTAGGGAGACAGAGAGAAGGAGGTAGAAAGACAGAGGGAAGGAGGTAGGGAGACAGAGGGAAGGAGGTAGGGAGACAGAGGGAAGGAGGTAGGGAGACATGGAAGAAGGTAGGGAGACAGCGAGAAGGAGGTAAAGAGACAGAGGGAAGGAGGTAGGGAGACAGAGAGAAGGAGGTAGGGAGACAGAGGGAAGGAGGTAGGGAGACAGAGAGAAGGAGGTAGGGAGACAGAGGGAAGGAGGTAAGGAGACAGAGGGAAGGAGGTAGGGAGACAGAGGGAAGGAGGTAGGGAGACAGAGGTAAGGAGGTAGGGAGAGAGAGGGAAGGAGGTAGGGAGACAGAAGGAAGGAGGTAGGGAGACAGGGAAGAAGGTAGGGAGACAGAGAGAAGGAGGTAGGAAGACAGAGGGAAGGAGATAGGGAGACAGAGAGAAGGAGGTAGGGAGACAGAGGGAAGGAGGTAGGGAGACAGAGGGAAGGAGATAGGGAGACAGAGGGAAGGAGGTAGGGAGACAGAGGGAAGGAGGTAGGGAGACAGAGGGAAGGAGATAGGGAGACAGAGGAAAGGAGGTAGGAAGACAGAAGGAAGTAGGGAAACAAAGGGAAGGAGGTAGGGAGACAGAGAGGAGGTAGGGAGACAGAGGGAAGGAGGTAGGGAGACAGAGGGAAGGAGGTAGGGAGACAGAGGGAAGGAGGTAGGGAGAGAAAGGGAAGGAGGTAGGGAGACAGAGGGAAGGAGGTAGGGAGACAGAAGGAAGGAGGTAGGGAGACAGGGAAGAAGGTAGGGAGACATAGAGAAGGAGGTAGGAAGACAGAGGGAAGGAGGTAGGGAGACAGAGAGAAGGAGGTAGGGAGACATAGGGAAGGAGGTAGGGAGACAGAGGGAAGGAGATAGGGAGACAGAGGGAAGGAGGTAGGGAGACAGAGGGAAGGAGGTAGGGAGACAGAGGGAAGGAGATAGGGAGACAGAGGAAAGGAGGTAGGGAGACAGAAGGAAGTAGGGAGACAGAGGGAAGGAGGTAGGGAGACAGAGAGGAGGTAGGGAGACAGAGAGAAGGAGGTAGGGAGACAGAGGGAAGGAGGTAGGGAGACAGAGAGAAGGAGGTAGGGAGACAGTGGGAAGGAGGTAGGGAGACAGAGGGAAGGAGGTAGGGAGACAGAGAGAAGGAGGCAGGGAGACAGAGGGAAGAAGGTAGGGAGACAGAGGGAAGAAGGTAGGGAGACAGAGGGAAGAAGGTAGGGAGACAGAGGGAAGAAGGAAGGGAGACAGAGGGGAGGAGGAAGGGAGACAGAGGGAAGGAGGTAGGGAGACAGAGGGAAGAAGGTAGGGAGACAGGGGGAGGAAGGTAGGTAGACAGGGGGAAGGAGGTAGGGAGACAGGGGGAAGGAGGTAGGGAGACAGTGGGAAGGAGGTTAGGAGACAGGGAAGGAGGTAGGGATACAGAGGGAAGAAACTAGGGAGACTGAGGGAAGAAACTAGGGAAGGGTGTAGGAAGACGGAGGGAAGGAGTTACGGAGACAGGAAAGGGTGTAGGGAGACGGAGGGAAGGAGGTACGGAGACAGGAAAGGGTGTAGGGAGACGGAGGGAAGGAGGTACGGAGACGGGAAAAGGTGTAGGGAGACGGAGGGAAGGAGGTACGGAGACAGGAAAGGGTGTAGGGAGACGGAGGGAAGGAGGTACGGAGACAGGAAAGGGTGTAGGGAGACGGAGGGAAGGAGGTACGGAGACGGGAAAAGGTGTAGGGAGACGGAGGGAAGGAGGTACGGAGACAGGAAAGGGTGTAGGGAGACGGAGGGAAGGAGGTACGGAGACAGGAAAGGGTGTAGGGAGACGGAGATAGGAAGTAGGGAGATGGAATGAAGCGCTCAGTATTCTTTGGAGAAAGAGCTTAGATCTAGGTGAAATACCGGAGGCATAAAGAGTGCAGACATAGCTCCTTTGTACAAGGGAGGTAGTAGAGCACTAGCTAAAAATTACAGACCAGTAGCCCTAAGAAGATATAAAGATATAAACAAAGTTTTCCAGTGGGCAACGGTAAACAATATGATGTTCAATGAGGACAAATTCCAACTACTCCGTTATGGAAAACTGGAGGAGATAATAACTAGAACAGAGTATACTACAGACTCCGGCCTTACAATAGAGCGGAAAAATAATGTAAGGGACCTGGGAGTAGTAATGTCTGAGGATCTCACTTTCAAGGATCACAACAGTGCCACGATCACAAGTGCAAAGAAAATGATAGGATGGATAATGAGAACTTTCAAAACGAGAGATGCCAAGCCAATGATGATCCTTTTCAAATCACTTGTTCTCTCAAGGCTGGAATACTGCTGTACATTAACATCTCCATTCAAAGCAGGTGAAATCGCAGATCTAGAGAGTGTACAGAGATCCTTTACTGCACTTATAAGTTCTGTCAAGCACCTTAACTACTGGGAACACTTGGAAGCACTTGACTTGTACTCGTTGGAACGCAGGAGGGAGAGATATATCATAATCTACACTTGGAAAATCCTGGAAGGAATGGTCCCAAATCTGCACACAGAAATCACTCCCTACGAAAGTAAAAGACTGGGCAGGCGATGCAAAATGCCCCCAATAAAAAGTAGGGGCGCCATTGGTACACTAAGGGAAAACACCATAAGTGTCCGGGGCCCAAGACTGTTCAATAGCCTCCCATCAAGCATTAGGGGAATTGCCAATAAACCCCTGGCTGCCTTCAAGAGAGAGCTGGACAGATACCTAAAGTCAGTGCCGGATCAGCCGGGCTGTGGCTCGACGTTGGACTGCGTGCGGCCAGCAGTAACAGCCCAGTTGATCAGGCCCTGATCTATCGGGAGGCCTGGTCATGGACCGGGCCGCGGGGGCGTTGATCCCCGGAATAACCTCCAGGTAACCTCTCACATCATAAAAATCTTCGAAAGAGTGATGAGACGGCAGATTACAAATTTCATGGAGCAGCACAACCAACATAACCCGAACCATCATGGTTTTAGAGCAGGACGATCATGTCTGTCACAGCTGCTGAACCATTATGACAGAATTACGGAGGCAGTGGAAAACGACCAAAACGCAGATGTGATTTACACAGATTTTGCAAAGGCGTTTGACAAATGCGATCATGGAGTGACAGCGCACAAAATGAAGGCCATGGGCATTACGGGGAAGGTAGGCAGATGGATTTTCGGTTTCCTAACACACAGAACACAAAAAGTAGTAGTGAACAGGGCAAGATCCAGCATCAGCGAGGTCAAAAGCTCAGTGCCCCAAGACACTGTCCTGGCACCTCTGCTGTTCCTTATCCTCATAGCAGACATAGACAAAAACACCCGGCACACTTTTGTATCATCATTTGCAGATGACACTAAAATAAGCATGAAAGTCAGTACGGTAGAGGACACTGAAAAAGTACAGGAAGACATAAACAGGGTTTTCCAGTGGGCAGTGGAAAACAACATGACGTTCAATGGTGATAAGTTCCAGCTGCTTAGGTATGGAAAGAATGAAGAACTCAAAAGGAACACTATATACAAAACTCAAGAGGGTCACCAAATAGAACGTAAGGAACACGTTAAAGTAAAGACACATGTGCAACATCTGGAAATCTTTAATGTAGACGTTTCGCCATCCAGTGGCTTTATCAATACTTATTCTAGGACATAATTGGAAGACTGTAGAAATATATACAAAAGATGAGGTAATCAGTCCCTCAACCTTGGAGTTAGTGTTCACAGCATCGTGGTGGAGGAGAATCTGGAGCAAAGGCAAGAAGACTGGCTGTTATATAGGCGTCAGTCTTCCAATTATGTCCTAGAATTAGTATTGATAAAGCCACTGGATGGCGAAACGTCTACATTAAAGATTTCCAGATGTTGCACATGTGTCTTTACTTTCATAGTGTCGGTATTTTATACCTTTCTTGCACAACTTGTCAGACACTGCAACATCATGGAATCTTGGTTCAGAGGACATCTACAAGACCTTCTTCACAGCTACTGCAACTAACCCATCTCTTTGGGAAGGATCTACTTCCACTGGGAAATCCCGCCTACCAGTGACTATGCCCTCGTCTGCTGCACGTCCTTATCCACTGACGCCTATATAACCGCCAGTCTTCTTGCCTTTGCTCCAGATTCTCCTCCACCACGATGCTGTGAACACTAACTCCAAGGCTGAGGGACTGATTACCTCATCTTTTGTATATATTTCTACAGTCTTCCAATTATGTCCTAGAAGTAGTATTGATAAAGCCACTGGATGGCGAAACGTCTACATTAAAGATTTCCAGATGTTGAACATGTGTCTTTACTTTCATAGTGTCGGTATTTTATACCTTTCTTGCACAACGTAAGGAACACGTAAAAGACCTAGGAATAATTATGTCAGCTGACCTTTCTTTTAAAGACCATAACAAGACAAAGGTCACGACAGCCAGGAAGATGACGGGGTGGGTATTGAGAACTTTCAAAACAAGGGAAACAATGCCGATGGTGACACTCTTCAAATCGCTAGTGTTCCCTCACTTAGAATATTGCTCAGTGCTGACGACCCCGTTCAAGGCAGGAGAAATACTGGAGCTGGAACAAATACATAGATCGTTTACGGCTCACATTGAGCCAGTAAAGCACCTAAACTACTGGGAACGCCTGCAAGTCTTGAACATGTATTCATTGGAGCGGAGGAGAGAGGTACATGATAATATATACCTGGAAAATACTCGAGGGCTTGGTCCCAAATATGCACACTGCCATAACATACTGGAGTTAGAGATATGGGAGTAAGTGTAAAATAAACCCAGTGAGGAGCAGGGGTGCGGTGGGCACAATAAGGGAACACTGTATCAACATCCGGGGTTCCAGACTATTCAACATCTTACCAGAAGATATCAGAAACACTGCTGGAACAAGTGTAGAAGCCTTCAAGAGGAAACTGGACAAGTATCTTCACCAGGTGCCAGATCAACCAGGCTGTGATGGATATGTGGGGCAGCGGGCCTCCAGCAGCAACAGCCTGGTTGACCAGGCAAGCACCAGACGAGCCTGGCCCATGGTCGTGCTCAGAGAGCAGAAAAACTCTCGAAACTCTTCAAAGGTATACCAAAGGAGGTATGGAAACAGGCAAGGGTCTAGGGAGACGGAGGGAGGAAGTATGGAGATGGAATGAAGGAGGTAAGGAGACAGGGAAGGGTGTAGGCAGACGGAGAGAAGTGCAGGAAAAGGGAGAGGTTTAAAAAGGGGAAAGAGGGTGCGAGGGATGGATAAAGAGGGATGGATAAAGGGGAATAAAACAGGGAAGAAACAATAGGGAACGAGAGATGATGGAAAGAATTAAAGTGAAAGAATAATGACGGTAAAGGAAGAACAGGAAGCATGAAGGAGAGAGGAAAAGCGTGTTGAAGAGTACAGAGTGATGCAGAGGGAAGAGGGAAGTAGAGGGAAGAGTGAAGACAGAAGGGCGTGGTGAACGGTAACGTCACTGATATAAACAACTTTATTTTGGGTGATGATAATCCCAGAGGTAACAGGAGAGAGATATAGAGAGAGAGAGAGAGAGAGAGAGAGAGAGAGAGAGAGAGAGAGAGAGAGAGAGAGAGAGAGAGAGAGAGAGAGAGAGAGAGAGAGAGAGAGAGAGAGAGAGAGAGAGAGAGAGAGAGAGAGAGAGAGAGAGAGAGAGAGAGAGAGAGAGAGAGAGAGAGAGAGAGAGAGAGAGAGAGAGAACATCTCACACTCTATTGACTTTGACAAACTTAACAAATCACTGCTAGTAAGATGTATGAGCCAGTAAGCACAAGAGCCTCACAGAGTCAGTGATCTGCCTGCACACTACACTCTAGTATACTTTAAGTCCAAAGAATACACACTAAGATATACTGTGAGATCTACCTTGTGTATATACACAGTGAGATTCTCCCAGTTTATATACTGAGATCCTTCAGGTGTACATAGTGTACCTTACACACGGCTTCCTTTTCAAATGAATCTGTAAAATAGATTTGAGTTAAAGAAATATATACTGTGTGGTTGCAAGCCTCACTTCCGGTCAGGCTTGGAGGGCTAGGAGTACGCAGATCCTCCCAGATTGCTCTACCAGCTTTCCTATCCTCTTCCATAGCATCAAACGAGTTGATAAGGCAAATTCTTCCTGACACCCTCAGTGACTCAGCAGGAATAGAAGACCCTAGCTATGCCAGTGCCATCACCGAATGGGAGACTCTTGCTGCTCCAGCACCAAACCCTAGTGCAGCACTGGCTCACAAACAGTCAAGCTGGGATGGCCCGATTGCTGAAAAGGTGCTTGCCAACATGCTCAGGGCTGCAACATCAGATAGGGAGACTGCCCGTCTCTAGGCTGTGAGTGCACCTCACTCCGGGGACTTCCTCCAAACAGTTCACATATCGGCAATGGGAACGCGACTCGACCCTAAGACCCTCCATATTGCAGTGGCTCTGCGCCTTGCTGCCCCAATTCACACAGAATATATGTGTATTTGCGGCGAAGTGCAAGCAGACCAATATGGTCTACATGGTCTTAACTGTTCCAAAACCAAGGGCTGGCATGCAAGACACAATGAGGTCAATGACATCATTAAGAGAACCCTTGCTACAGCTGGATGCCCTGCCGAGAGGGAGCCCCGATCACTAGCAGCCAACAATACCCACAACCCAGCAACCCGCCCCGACGGGATCACCATCTATCCTTGGAAGAATGGCAAGCTCTTAGCATGGGACTATACCTGTGTGTCCACACTGGCTGACACCTATATCCATCACAGTGTGGGGCGACAGGGAGGAGCTGCTGACCACAGGGAGGAGTACAAGATCAGCAAGTACAGAGACATTAGCCAACAGTATTAATTTGTCCCAGTGGGATCAGAGACCTTGGGATCATGGGGAAAAAATGCCACACGTTTCCTTAAAGAATTGGGTTCCAGACTCATCGACACCACCAGGGACCCAAGGGCAGCCACTTTCATGTTCCAGCGCCTCAGCGTCGCCATCCAGAGGGGAAATGCTTGCTGCATACTTGGCTCGCGTCCAGCCTCGGAGGAGCTGGAGGAAATTCATGATCTTTGATACATTGCGCCATTGTATTCATGTTTATGTTTTTTCTGTAAATGTATTTTGTTTATTAATAAATGTTCACATAGAATATAAAATATATAGGGGGTGGTAGGAGAAGAAAATATTCAAACAGCTCCGGGGAGAACCTTGAGTTTTCCCTGAGGTACGTTTATTGTCTTCTGAGGATGAGGGTTCCCCAGTCCAGCTATAGAGGTGGTACTTCCCTATATATATATATATATATATATATATATATATATATATATATATATATATATATATATATATATATATATATATATATATATATATATATATATATATATATATATATATATAAGAGGATATGTAGTGAACTTCCGCGATAGGTGGTACACAGTTCATGATCTCTGGCTAGAAGGAGACTTGAACCTACGAACCTTGGAACAAGGTATGCAGTGCTTTACCAATCTACCCACACTGGACCAATACCTTGGAGTCCAGCTTGCGCTAGGTTCGGTAGGGTTCAGGTCTCCTTCAGGCCGAGATCGTGTTTGTGTATATTTGCATCTCTCATCCTTGCATTATTAATATCTCTAGTAAGGCTGATGCATGCAGGGGATGAGATGAAAAGCTGTAAGCCTTCTCCCTGAAAGCTGGCTGCCTGGGATCAAAGTTCTAGCCAAGCTGACTCAAGGTATTGGTCCAGTGTGGGTAGATTGGTGAAGTACTGCGTACCTTGTTCCAAGGTTCGTAGGTTCGAGTCTCCTTCAGCCAGAGATCAGTGTTTAGTTATAGATATATATATATATATATATATATATATATATATATATATATATATATATATATATATATATATATATATATTATGCAAAAATCGCGAACAAGCGATTCAACTCCCCCCGCGGGGGGAGTTGAATGATTGCTCAAGGCCTTTTGTGTTGCAATCAACACATCATCACGAGCTTGCAATGTTGCAGAAAAGAGGAGATGAAGTTGAAACACTTTCAGAGGAATGAGAGAAGATGGAGGCAGTAGAGGATAAGTGTCCCAGGCATACCATCCCATACCCAGTGTCCCAGGCATACCATCCCATACCCAGTGCCCCAGGCATACCATCCCATACCCAGTGTCCTAGGCATACCATCCCATACCCAGTGCCCCAGGCATACCATCCCATACCCAATGTCCTAGGCATACCATCCAATACCCAGTGTCCCAGGCATACCATCCCATACCCAGTGTCCCAGGCATACCATCCCATACCTAGTGTCCCAGGCATACCATCCCATACCCAGTGTCCCAGGCATACCATCCCATACCCAGTGTCTCAGGCATACCATCCCATACCCAGTGTCCCAGGCATACCATCCCATACCCAATGTCCCAGGCATACCATCCTATACCCAGTGCCCCAGTCATACCATCCCATACCCAGTGCCCCAGGCATACCATCCCATACCCAGTGCCCCAGGCATACCATCCCATACCCAGTGTCCCAGGCATACCATCCCATACCCAGTGTCCCAGGCATACCAATTAATACCCAGTGCCCCAGGCATACCAATTAATACCCAGTGTCCTAGGCATACCATCCCATACCCAGTGTCCCAGGCATACCAATTAATACCCAGTGCCCCAGATATACCAATTAATACCCAGTGCCCCAGGCATAACAATTAATGCCCAGTGTCCCAGGCATACCAATTAATACCCAGTGCCCCAGATATACCAATTAATACCCAGTGCCCCAGGCATAACAATTAATGCCCAGTGCCCCAGGCATACCAATTAATACCCAGTGCCCAGAGCCTGTTAGGTACTCCCTGATCCATTGCAGTGCCCTCCCTGTTATATGCGCCTGATCCTCCAGCTTCTGCACTAATGTCTTGTGAGGAACTGTGAACCGAGCGAAATACTGAAGCCTCAAAAAGAGTGTTCAATAAGCCAGACTAAAGACTGATAATACAAACGAACTGTTCATCAACATGACTCAAAACATTATCAATATTTCCACAATTTCCGACATAACCCTAACCCAACTTGAGTTTGAAAAAGCAATTGACATGATGTGCATGCACTCATGGAACATTACATGAGTACATGCACATGATGAACATAGAACTCATAAACTCATGCCCATCAGCAACTGCAAGAAGCCCCTGTCACATACTTCAAGTATTCTACAGAGAAGAAACCTAAATACAGGAGTCATCCCACAATCACTGAAACCATGAGATGTCATCCCAGTCCACAAAGATGGCAACAAAGCATTAGTAAGTTTTAGAAAACAAGAACACAAATATATTTGATGAGTTTTGAAGATTTTTCTACTCCTGGAGCCCGGCCTTAAAGCCAGGCTTGTCTGGTGCTTGCTTGGAGAACCAGGCTGTTGCTCCCCTGACCCATATATCCATCACAGCCTGGTTGATCTAGTAACTGGTGAAGATACTTGTCCAGTTTCCTCTTGAAGACTTCTACACTTGTTCCAGCAGTGTTTCTGATATCTTCTGGTAAGATGTTGAATAGTCTGGGGCCACGAATGTTGATACAGTGTTCCCTTATTGTGTCCACTGCACCCCAGCTTTATTATGCCCACCGCACCCCTGCTTTTCACTGTGGTTTATTTTGCACATTCATATATCTCACTCTAGTACAGTAGTGAATAAATTAATTGGGACACGAGTAAATTTTGTAATTATCTCATAATATGTTTTAGTCTCCAGCTTAATTAATGTAGTTTGGGTTCTTTTCTTTTCAGAAGAGTTTGCTACTGACTTCTGGCAGTCATCCATTAGGTGTGACCCAGCAACTCTCATCAGTGCTACAACAGCTGTTGTTTTGTAAGGCAATTCCTGTAAGCATGCTCAATGAGTGAATATGGTTTTGTCAAATTCTCACCTACTGAAATTCATGATGGATGTTACCCGTAGGAAGCATGCAAGTAATGCAGCTCCTAGAAAACATGCTGACTTGAATATCAGACAGATCGCCGAGAATTTGAGCCAAGCAAAGTCAACTGTTGGTCGGATTCTGAAGAAAGCCGATGACACTGGTGATCGTGAAGCACTTCGTCAAAGAAGATGTGGAAGAAATTCAAGCTAACACCTCACGATGACAGGACTGTTCAACTGTGCAGAAGGTAACTGCTGTTGCTATTAGGGTCTGGTACCATGACGAAGAACTTCGCCATAATGCATTCAACATTGGTCGATTCTATCCCAAAGTGTGTACCAATGCTTATAAAAGCAAAGAGTAGTCATATCTCTTATTAAATTATCTGTCATATCACTGACATGATTTTTTCATATAAACATCAATTTTCCATATAAATGTCTCATTTCATCACTGTTTCAATTAATATGCTCATTAATGTATATTGTTATGACTGTGTGAGCAGATTTGGGACAAGGATTTCAAGTATTTTCCTGATATATGTTATCTTATCTCTCTCTCCTCCGCTCTGGTGAGTACATAAATAGAACTTTAAGGTGATCTCAGCAACATAAATGTTTTAACAGCTCTGTATAGGCCATAAATGTTCTCTGCATCTGTTCGAGCTCTGGTATCTCTCCTGCCCTGAACAGGGCCGTCAGCACTCGATATGAAAAGTGTCACTATTGGCAGTATTTCCCTTGTTTTTAAAGTTTTAATTACCCAACCTGTCATCTTCCTGGCTGATATGATATTTCCCTTATTGTGTTCTTTGAAACAAAGGTCTGCTGACATAATTACTCCCAGGTTTTTCACATGTTTCTTTCGTTCTATTTGACGATCCTTTTGAATACTGTAAACAGTGTCCCTTTTCAGTTTTTCATTCGTTCCATATCTAAGTAGCTGGACCTCTTCATCATTGAACGTCATGTTGTTCTCTACTACCTACTGGAAAATCTTGCTTATTTAACACAAATATAACAAATTTAACACAAATATAACAAACATTTAAAACAAATGCAATAAATATGTTATTTCTTCGTGATTTTCTAATTTTTTTATTTGTTTTTTTTCTGTAAAATCACTTTTGGTGAATGAACAGTGGCGATTATAAATGATAAAAACAAGGACACAGCACAAGAACAAATGCAAAACAGGACGACAAACACACAACAAGAACAAAAGAACACAATTACACTAACGCAACAACTAGAAATCAAGTACACAGCAATAAAGATACAAGGACACAATAACGACACAATAAAGAGTAAAGACACAATCAAGGGGACAACAAGACAAGGACACAAGAGAGTGACACTTCACCGTCAAAACAAACCAAAAAGTTTACCATCGAGGCCAAAGTGAATCAGTGATGATTTATACAAGGTCAAAGTTTGGGCCAAGAGACGACTCCGAGATACCCAGGAGCACAAGTTACTGAGGTGAGGGGAAGAGGTGAGGGAGAGGGGAAGAGACAGGAGAGAGGGAGACGGTGGGGATAGAGGGAGAGAAGAGGCTGGTAAAGAGGAAGCGATAGGGACTAAAAAGGAGGGAGACTAAAAGTGAGTAGAAAAAAGATGTGAATATGGATAACTACCTGAAGGATACCCAAAGGATGTTTTCGCTGGTTAGGCCCTCCGCAGCCTGGCCCCAGACCAGGTCTCCTAATTGATCAAGACCTAAATAATCACGCTATTACTGCTTGCCCACACAGTCCAACATGTGAATCACAGCTCGGCTGGTCTGGAACTGACTTGAAGAACATACCTAGGTCCCTCTGAAGACAACCAGAAGTTTATTGGTAATTCCCTTTATTCACGAAGAGAGTTAAAAAGTCGGGAACCTCTGACACTCATCGAGTTTACTCTAAAGTACACTCGTCGTACCCCTGCTTTTTACTGGAGGTACTCTGCACCGTCTGCCAAGTCTCTTCAGTGTTCAGGTTTGGGACCAGTCCCTCCAGGATTTTCCAGATGTAAATTATGTACCTCTCTCGCCTACGTTCCAAGGAATACAGTTGAAGGGACTTCAAGCATTCCCAGTAGTTCAGATGCTTGACTGAGTGTATACAAGCAGTGGAAGTTTTCTGTACGTTCCCAATTCAGCAATCTCTCCTATCTCGAGGGGCACCGTTAGTATACGGCACTATTCCAGTCTGGAGACAAGAAGTGACTTGAAGAGCATCATCAGTATCTCTTGTCTTGAAAGTTCAAGTTATCCAGCCTGTCATTTTGCTTGTGACTGTGACAGTGACACTGCTGTGATAATGAGGGTGAGATTTGACATAATCACTCCCAGGTCTTTCCCAACAGTCTGACGCTCTCTTAAAGTGGAGAAAAATGTCCAAAAGTATATATATAGGAGGAGGTTGAGACGGACACAAAGAAGGAGGAGGAGGAGGAGGAGGAGGTGGAGGACAACGACGAAGACCAGAGGAGGAGGAAGAGCAGTATAAGGAGTAAAAAGGACATACTCGAGAGGAAAAGTTTGGAGTAGTGGTCTAGAGAATGAGGTAAAAATATAGTGGTCTAGAGAATGAGGTAAAAATACAGTATAAAGAAAACGGGTGGAGAGACGGCATCAAGGACCAACTTGTGTAAATTGACAGGTTAGATCAAGTGAAGAGGCGCGGGATTAGAAGAGCAGGGTAAGAAAGGAACGGGTAAAAAAACGGAGGAAGATGGGAAGGAAGAGATGCAGAGGTAGGAAGAGATGCAGGGGTAGGAAGAGATGCAGGGGTAGGAAGAGATGCAGGGGTAGGAAGAGATGCAGGGGTAGGAAGAGATTCAGGGGTAGGAAGAGATTCAGGGGTAGGAAGAGATGCAGGGGTAGGAAGAGATGCAGGGGTCGGAAGAGATGCAGGGGTCGGAAGAGATGCAGGGGTCGGAAGAGATGCAGGGGTAAGAAGAGATGCAGGGGTAGGAAGAGATGCAGGGGTAGGAAGAGATGCAGGGGTAGGAAGAGATGCAGGGGTAGGAAGAGATGCAGGGGTAGGAAGAGATGCAGGGGTAGGAAGAGATGCAGGGGTAGGAAGAGATGCAGGGGTCGGAAGAGATACAGGGGTCGGAAGAGATGCAGGGGTAAGAAGAGATGCAGGGGTAGGAAGAGATGCAGGGGTAGGAAGAGATGCAGGGGTAGGAAGAGATGCAGGGGTCGGAAGAGATGCAGGGGTCGGAAGAGATACAGGGGTCGGAAGAGATGCAGGGGTAAGAAGAGATGCAGGGGTAGGAAGAGATGCAGGGGTCGGAAGAGATACAGGGGTCGGAAGAGATGCAGGGGTAAGAAGAGATGCAGGGTAGGAAGAGATGACAGGGTAGGAAGAGATGCAGGGGTAGGAAGAGATGCAGGGGTAGGAAGAGATGCAGGGGTCGGAAGAGATACAGGGGTCGGAAGAGATGCAGGGGTAGGAAGAGATGCAGGGGTCGGAAGAGATGCAGGGGTCGGAAGAGATGCAGGGGTAGGAAGAGATGCAGGGGTAGGAAGAGATGCAGGGGTCGGAAGAGATGCAGGGGTCGGAAGAGATACAGGGGTCGGAAGAGATGCAGGGGTAAGAAGAGATGCAGGGGTAGGAAGAGATGCAGGGGTAGGAAGAGATGCAGGGGTAGGAAGAGATGCAGGGGTAAGAAGAGATGCAGGGGTAGGAAGAGATGCAGGGGTAGGAAGAGATGCAGGGGTCGGAAGAGATGCAGGGGTAGGAAGAGATGCAGGGGTAAGAAGAGATGCAGGGGTAGGAAGAGATGCAGGGGTAGGAAGAGATGCAGGGGTCGGAAGAGATGCAGGGGTAGGAAGAGATGCAGGGGTAAGAAGAGATGCAGGGGTAGGAAGAGATGCAGGGGTCGGAAGAGATGCAGGGGTCGGAAGAGATGCAGGGGTAGGAAGAGATGCAGGGGTAGGAAGAGATGCAGGGGTCGGAAGAGATGCAGGGGTCGGAAGAGATACAGGGGTCGGAAGAGATGCAGGGGTCAAGAAGAGATGCAGGGGAGTAAGGAAGAGATGCAGGTAAGAAGAAGAAGAGATACAGGGGTCGGAAGAGATGCAGGGGTAAGAAGAGATGCAGGGGTAGGAAGAGATGCAGGGGTAGGAAGAGATGCAGGGGTAGGAAGAGATGCAGGGGTAGGAAGAGATGCAGGGGTAGGAAGAGATGCAGGGGAAGAAAAGGGGATGAAGAAAAAAGGGACCATAATAATAAAAAAACAGGAGAAAGGTCAAAAGGAGGAGGAACAAAGGGAAGACAAGCAGGAGGAACAGGTCCCCCCCCCCCCTGAGCGGAGGCCGGACAAAATAAAAATGGCCAGAACGATCAAGACGAAGACGAAGGAGTGGACAAGATAAATCATTGGAAGATAATGTAACAGCACACAGTAAACGATACTGACTTACTAGAAGACGAAAGATATGAGAGAGAGAGAGAGAGAGAGAGAGAGAGAGCGAGAGAGAGAGAGAGAGAGAGAGAGAGAGAGAGAGAGAGAGAGAGAGAGAGAGAGAGAGAGAGAGAGAGAGAGAGAGAGAGAGAGAGAGAGAGAGAGAGAGAGAGAGAGAGAGAGAGAGAGAGAGAGAGAGAGAGAGAGAGAGAGAGAGAGAGAGAGAGAGAGAGAGAGAGAGAGAGAGAGAGAGAGAGAGAGAGAGAGAGAGAGAGAGAGAGAGAGAGAGAGAGAGAGAGAGAGAGAGAGAGAGAGAGAGAGAGAGAGAGAGAGAGAGAGAGAGAGAGAGAGAGAGAGAGAGAGAGAGAGAGAGAGAGAGAGAGAGAGAGAGAGAGAGAGAGAGAGAGAGAGAGAGAGAGAGAGAGAGAGAGAGAGAGAGAGAGAGAGAGAGAGAGAGAGAGAGAGAGAGAGCAGAGAGAGAGAGAGAGAGAGAAGAGAGAGAGAGAGAGAGAGAGAGAGAGAGAGAGAGAGAGAGAGAGAGAGAGAGAGAGAGAGAGAGAGAGAGAGAGAGAGAGAGAGAGAGAGAGAGAGAGAGAGAGAGAGAGAGAGAGAGAGAGAGAGAGAGAGAGAGAGAGAGAGAGAGAGAGAGAGAGAGAGAGAGAGAGAGAGAGAGAGAGAGAGAGAGAGAGAGAGAGAGAGAGAGAGAGAGAGAGAGAGAGAGAGAGAGAGAGAGAGAGAGAGAGAGAGAGAGAGAGAGAGAGAGAGAGAGAGAGAGAGAGAGAGAGAGAGAGAGAGAGAGAGAGAGAGAGAGAGAGAGAGAGAGAGAGAGAGAGAGAGAGAGAGAGAGAGAGAGAGAGAGAGAGAGAGAGAGAGAGAGAGAGAGAGAGAGAGAGAGAGAGAGAGAGAGAGAGAGAGAGAGAGAGAGAGAGAGAGAGAGAGAGAGAGAGAGAGAGAGAGAGAGAGAGAGAGAGAGAGAGAGAGAGAGAGAGAGAGAGAGAGAGAGAGAGAGAGAGAGAGAGAGAGAGAGAGAGAGAGAGAGAGAGAGAGAGAGACAGACAGACACAGAGAGGGACGCGAGTGGTTGACCATCAATCACTGTCATAAGCAAGATGGCGACTAGCACCTCCATCAAGTCTTCCATCACACTACCACCACCACCATTACCACTGGTACCAGTACCATCACACTACCACTACCACCACCACCATTACCACTGGTACCAGTACCATCACACTACCACTACCACCACCATTACCACTGGTACCAGTACCATCACACTACCACTACCACCACCACCTTAATACCACTGGCCACCGAGTACCATCACACTACCACTACCACCACCACCATTACCACTGGTACCAGTACCATCACACTACCACTACCACCACCATTACCACTGGTACCAGTACCATCACACTACCACTACCACCACCACCATTACCACTGGTACCAGTACCATCACACTACCACTACCACCACCATTACCACTGGTATCAGTACCATCACACTACCACTACCACTACCACCATTACCACTGGTACCAATACCATCACACTACCACTACCACCATTACCACTGGTACCAGTACCATCACACTACCACTACCACCACCACCATTACCACTGATACCAGTACCATCACACTACCACTACCACCACCATTACCACTGGTACCAGTACCATCACACTACCACTACCACTACCACCATTACCACTGGTACCAGTACCATCACACTACCACTACCACCATTATCAGAGGTACCAGTACCATCACACTACCACCATCACCATTACCACTGGTACCAGTACCATCACACTACCACAACCACCATTATCACTGTTACCAGTACCATCACACTACCACTACCACCACCATTACCACTGGTACCAGTACCATCACACTACCACTACCACCACCACCATTACCACTGGTACCAGTACCATCACACTACCACTACCACCACCACCATTACAACTGGTACCAGTACCATCACACTACCACTACCACCACCACCATTACGACGGGTACCAGTACCATCACACCTACCACTACCAACGACCACCTAACACCACTGGTACCAGTACCATCACACTCACCACCACCATTACCACTGGTACCAGCACCATCACACTACCACTACTACCACCACCACCATTATCACTGGTACCAGTACCATCACACCACCACTACTACCATTACCACTGGTACCAGTACCATCACACTAACACTACCACCACCACCACCTATTACCACTGGTTCCAGTACCATCACACTACCACTCACCACCACTACCTCCATTACCACTGGTACCAGTACCATCACACTACCACTACCACCACCACCATTACCACTGGTACCAGTACCATCACACTACCACTACCACCACCACCATTACCACTAGTACCAGTACCATCACACTACAACTACCACCACCACCATAACCATTGGTACCAGTACCATCACTACCAATACCACCACCACCATTACCACTGGTACCAGTACCATCACACTACCACTACCACCGCCACCATTACCACTGGTACCAGTACCATCACACTACCACTACCACCACCACCATTATCACTGTTACCAGTACCATCATACTACCACTACCACCACCACCATTACCACTGGTACCAGTACCATCACACTACCACTACCACCACCACCATTACAACTGGTACCAGTACCATCACACTACCACTACCACCACCACCATTACGACGGGTACCAGTACCATCACACTACCACTACAACGACCACCATTACCACTGGTACCAGTACCATCACACTACCACCACCATTACCACTGGTACCAGTACCATCACACTACCACTACCACCACCACCATTATCACTGGTACCAGTACCATCACACTACCACTACTACCATTACCACTGGTACCAGTACCATCACACTAACACTACCACCACCACCATTACCACTGGTTCCAGTACCATCACACTACCACTACCACCACTACCATTACCACTGGTACCAGTACCATCACACTACCACTACCACCACCACCATTACCACTGGTACCAGTACCATCACACTACCACTACCACCACCACCATTACCACTAGTACCAGTACCATCACACTACAACTACCACCACCACCATAACCATTGGTACCAGTACCATCACTACCAATACCACCACCACCATTACCACTGGTACCAGTACCATCACACTACCACTACCACCGCCACCATTACCACTGGTACCAGTACCATCACACTACCACTACCACCACCACCATTATCACTGTTACCAGTACCATCATACTACCACTACCACCACCACCATTATCACTGTTACCAGTACCATCACACTACCACTATCACCACCATTACCAATGGTACCAGTACCATCACACTACCCCTACCACCACCACCACAATTACCACTGGTACCGGTACCATCACACTACCACTACCACCACCACCATTACCACTTGTACCAGTACCATCACACTACCACTAACACCACCACCATTACCACTGGTACCAGTACCATCACATTACCACTACCGCCACCACCATTATCACTGGTACCAGTACCATCACACTACCACCACCACCATTACCACTGGTACCAGTACCATCACACTACCACTACTACCACCACCATTACCACAGGTACCAGTACCATCACACTACCACTACCACCATTACCACCGGTACCAGTACCATCACACTACCACTACCACCACCATGACCATTACCACTGGTACCAGTACCATCACACTACCACCACCACCATTATCACTGTTACCAGTACCATCACACTACCACTACCACCACCATTACCACTGGTACCAGTACCATCACACTACCACTACCACCACCACCATTACCACTGGTACCAGTACCATCACACTACCACTACCACCACCACCATTACCACTAGTACCAGTACCATCACACTACCACTACCACCATTACCACTGGTACCAGTACCATCACACTACCACTACAACGACCACCATTACCACTGGTACCAGTACCATCACACTACCACCATTACCACTGGTACCAGTACCATCACACTACCACTACCACCACCACCATTATCACTGGTACCAGTACCATCACACTACCACCACCACCATTACCACTGGTACCAGTGCCATCACACTACCACTACCACCATTACCACTGGTACCAGTACCATCACACTACCACTACCACCACCACCATTATCACTGGTACCAGTACCATCACACTACCACTACTACCATTACCACTGGTACCAGTACCATCACACTAACACTACCACCACCACCATTACCACTGGTTCCAGTACCATCACACTACCACTACCACCACTACCATTACCACTGGTACCAGTACCATCACACTACCACTACCACCACCACCATTACCACTGGTACCAGTACCATCACACTACCACTACCACCACCACCATTACCACTAGTACCAGTACCATCACACTACCACTACCACCATTACCATTGGTACCAGTACCATCACTACCAATACCACCACCACCACTACCACTGGTACCAGTACCATCACACTACCACTACCACCGCCATTACCACTGGTACCAGTACCATCACACTACCACCACCATTACCACTGGTACCAGTACCATCACACTACCACTACCACCATTATCACTGGTACCAGTACCATCACACTACCAACACCACCATTACCACTGGTACCAGTACCATCACACTACCACTACCACCACCACCATTACCACTGGTACCAGTACCATCACACTACCACTACCACCACCACCATTATCACTGGTACCAGTACCATCACACTACCACTACTACCTTTACCACTGGTACCAGTACCATCACACTAACACTACCACCACCACCATTACCACTGGTTCCAGTACCATCACACTACCACTACCACCACTACCATTACCACTGGTACCAGTACCATCACACTACCACTACCACCACCACCATTACCACTGGTACCAGTACCATCACACTACCACTACCACCATTACTACTAGTACCAGTACCATCACACTACCACTACCACCACCACCATTTCCATTGGTACCAGTACCATCACTACCAATACCACCACCACCATTACCACTGGTACCAGTACCATCACACTACCACTACCACCGCCACCATTACCACTGGTACCAGTACCATCACACTACCACTACCACCACCACCATTATCACTGTTACCAGTACCATCACACTACCACTACCACCACCACCATTATCACTGTTACCAGTACCATCATACTACCACTATCACCACCATTACCAATGGTACCAGTACCATCACACTACCCCTACCACCACCACCACCATTACCACTGGTACCGGTACCATCACACTACCACTACCACCACCACCATTACCACTGGTACCAGTACCATCACACTACCACTAACACCACCACCATTACCACTGGTACCAGTACCATCACATTACCACTACCGCCACCACCATTATCACTGGTACCAGTACCATCACACTACCACCACCACCATTACCACTGGTACCAGTACCATCACACTACCACTACTACCACCACCATTACCACAGGTACCAGTACCATCACACTACCACTACCACCACCATTACCACCGGTACCAGTACCATCACACTACCACTACCACCACCACCATTACCACTGGTACCAGTACCATCACACTACCACTACCACCACCATCACCATTACCACTGGTACCAGTACCATCACACTACCACCACCACCATTATCACTGTTACCAGTACCATCACACTACCACTACCACCACCATTACCACTGGTACCAGTACCATCACACTACCACTACCACCACCACCATTACCACTGGTACCAGTACCATCACACTACCACCACCACCATTACCACTAGTACCAGTACCATCACACTACCACTACCACCATTACCACTGGTACCAGTACCATCACACTACCACTACAACGATCACCATTACCAGTGGTACCAGTACCATCACACTACCACCACCATTACCACTGGTACCAGTACCATCACACTACCACTACCACCACCACCATTATCACTGGTACCAGTACCATCACACTACCACCACCACCATTACCACTGGTACCAGTACCATCACACTACCACTACCACCACCACCATTACCACTGGTACCAGTACCATCACACTACCACTAACACCACCACCATTATCACTGGTACCAGTACCATCACACTACCACTACCACCATTACCACTGGTACCAGTACCATCACACTACCACTACCACCACCACCATTACCACTGGTACCAGTACCATCACACTACCACTACCACCACCACCATTATCACTGTTACCAGTACCATCACACTACCACTACCACCACCACCATTACCACTGGTACCAGTACCATCACACTACCACTACTACCACCACCATTACCACAGGTACCAGTACCATCACACTACCACTACCACCACCATTACCACCGGTACCAGTACCATCACACTACCACTACCACCACCACCATTACCACTGGTACCAGTACCATCACACTACCACTACCACCACCATCACCATTACCACTGGTACCAGTACCATCACACTACCACCACCACCATTATCACTGTTACCAGTACCATCACACTACCACTACCACCACCATTACCACTGGTACCAGTACCATCACACTACCACTACCACCACCACCATTACCACTGGTACCAGTACCATCACACTACCACCACCACCATTACCACTAGTACCAGTACCATCACACTACCACTACCACCATTACCACTGGTACCAGTACCATCACACTACCACTACAACGATCACCATTACCAGTGGTACCAGTACCATCACACTACCACCACCATTACCACTGGTACCAGTACCATCACACTACCACTACCACCACCACCATTATCACTGGTACCAGTACCATCACACTACCACCACCACCATTACCACTGGTACCAGTACCATCACACTACCACTACCACCACCACCATTACCACTGGTACCAGTACCATCACACTACCACTACCACCACCACCATTATCACTGGTACCAGTACCATCACACTACCACTACCACCATTACCACTGGTACCAGTACCATCACACTACCACTACCACCACCACCATTACCACTGGTACCAGTACCATCACACTACCACTACCACCACCACCATTATCACTGGTACCAGTACCATCACACTACCACTACCACCACCACCATTACCACTGGTACCAGTACCATCACACTACCACTACCACTATTATCACTGGTACCAGTACCATCACACTACCACTACCACCACTACCATTACCACTTGTGGCATGCAAAGAGTACGTAACCTTTATTCGGCGCATGGACACACCCTCATTTACAGGCTATCTCCCCCAACCAGCGAACCAGGTTGCTAAGAGTTGATGATGGGGCCCCATCGTTCAACTAGTGACCAGGTTCTAGCCAATAAGAAGGTGGGATTGACAATCGCAGAGGTTATGTGGATACCGCTCTCCTGTCTGCCCTTGTCATTCCCATTCTAGAGCTGGTTGAAGCACGGTCTGCTATCTTGTGGCTTCTATTTCTGCCTTGCTTACCGTGGAGTGCACTATATTTATCACTGTACATAGTGTACATATTGCTGTTCTAAATTGGTGAAGGATAATATAAGTCTAAACTTTTTCTACTGTGTTTATTTGCTCCCATTACACCTGGGATAACAGGCCATTTGAAATCCTAGGTTGTAATATGGGTAGCCTGTCCGAGAGCTGGACTTAGAGAAACGGTTGAGCTTAGGGTGAAGCTTGTAGCAGGAACATTGTGTAGCTTGCTGTTTCGCTTCGCTTTACAAATTTTGCGTGTCAGTTGCTTATGATCAGCCTTGCTATTGTGTGATCGTTCAACAGCTCGCTACTAGCTTGTTCAGTGTGCTCGCTTCGCTGCGGTCAATCTTGTGTGCAGTCGGCTTTGCTTGTATGCGTATTCTGCAATCGTACTGTGCATAGCTAAGCGTGTTCTGCAAATTAACGTGTTACGTTGGGGTATTCGTACTGTGCATAGCGAATAACTTATGCCACCTAGACGAGTCAGACGCCTGGTGTCGGCATATACTTTGCATAACCTACCTAAATTGTCCCTACAGCGTTGTTGGCAAATTGCTCGTTCCATTGGCATTCCCTATAAACGCACTCTCACAGCTGCGCAACTGCGTTCACTTATTGCTGACATACTTATTGAAGAAGAGATGGCACATCAAACTCCTCCCTCTACGGGAGCTAGGGAAAAAACTCTTATGTTCTCGCATGAGGAAGATGATACACCTACGGAGCAAAATGGTCAGTATGGTGCAGCTGGGTTGTCTCGAGGTGAATCAGCGTCCTTGGCACTTGAGCTGGCAAAAATCACGCTGGAGCAAACTAGGGAACAGAGAGCATTCGCAAGGGAAGAATTTGATAGGGAAAGAGAAAGGAGGCAGTTTTCGCATTCTGTAAACGATTTCAGTTTACAAAAAGCAGTACAGCTTGTTCCCCGCTTCAATGAGGCCGAACCAGAGCAATTTTTCGAAAGCTTCGAAAATCAGGCTCGAGCCTTGAGGTGGCCGGAACAGCACTGGGCAGCGTTGGTTCATACAGCATTATTGGGTAAGGCACAGGAATTTACGTCGGTATTAACTGACGCTGAATTCTCTGATTATCAAGTAGTGAAGACCACAGTGTTGGGAGCATATACATGTATCCCAGCTAAATATCGTAAGACCTTCAAATTGAACAGGCGGCAGCTTGGTCAATCCCTGGTGGACTTTGTGAGACAGCAAACCAAAGCTTTTACCAGCTGGTATAAAGCGAGTGGTGTCTCTAACTTTGAGGAGCTGGTGCAGCTTATTCTGATTGATAACCTGCTGGAGTCTGTGGGACCAGAGGTTCGTGTCTTTCTGCAGGATCGTGACTTAACCACTGCATTGGAGGCGGCCAGGTTGGCTGATACCTTCGAAACGAACCGCTCCTTGTCCGAGCGGTCCCGTCTCTCTTTTCAACAGTCTGGCGTGAGCAGAGATCGACAACATTGGAGAATGAAGTGCCAGCCGGAGGGAGAGCGTCTACGTCATCCAACTAAGTCACCTGGTGAGCCACGCTTCTCAACATATGGTCCCCCTGCGGAGAGGCAAACTACTTATGGAGCATCTCGACAACAATATCCAGAGAGGCACCAGCCAGAACGACACCACTTGCAACGTCATCAGGGAGTAAAGGGCAAGCCTGTCTTCTGCTTCAGGTGCAATAAAGTAGGTCACATCAGTTCCAACTGCCCCCAAAAACCTCAACCCATCGGGAAAATCTCTAATATCCCTAGTAACATGTCCCCTAGAGAAGTAGAAAAAGGTATGGCCCCTTATTATTGCGAAAGTCTTATTTCCCTTCAGGAAAACTCAGAACCAACTAAAGTAAATACCTTTAGAGATACTGGAGCATATTGCTCACTTGTCAGAGAAGGAATATTACCCCTTTCAGAGAATACTTCCTTGAATTCCTCAGTTTTATTGGAAGCCTATGGAGGAGCTATATATTCAGTTCCTTTGCATAAAATTTATGTACAGTGCAAATATTACACTGGGTACTTGACTGTAGGTATCTCAAAAGGATTTCCCATGAAAAATGCCATGTTATTACTGGGTAATAACATTACTACTGTTACTTCGTGTCCTGAACCTATAATGATTAATGCTTCTCCAGTGTTGGCCATAACTCGGGCAACATCCCAAGGGTTGTCTGGGGAGAATGTTGACCTATCCTTGGACGACTCCGATCTCGGAATAGCCACGTTGTTTTATGAGACACACCGGCCGGAGTCTCGTAAATCAAGTGAACAGACCCCGATCAAGCCTTCCTATTCCCAGGTTGCAGGATTGCCAGATGTCTCTGTTTCCATGCCCGAGGGACTGTCCTTCCGGGAGGAACAACGAAAGGACCCTTCTTTAAAATTCGCTTTTGAGGCAGCCATGGGTAAATCCTCTTTGGGTCATCCAGTCAAGTATGAAGTTAAAAATGATTATTTGGTTTGCACTGAGACTGGTAAGGAGATAGAGAGCCGGCAATTATACGACAGGTTAGTGGTTCCAACCAAGTATAGACCTCAGATATTAAATATAGCTCATAATACGTCATCAGGAGGTCACTTAGGAATTACAAAAACCTTGTATAGAATCACAAAAGAATTTTATTGGCCAAAATTAAAGAAAGATGTGAAGAATCATATTAGGTGTTGCCGAGAATGTCAGCAAGTTGGAAAACCTGGACATTCCATTAAACCTGCACCTCTCCAACCCATACCTGCTGATGGAGAACCTTTTGCAGATTTAATTATAGATTGTGTAGGTCCACTACCTAAGTCAAAGTCTGGAAATCAGTATTTATTTACAATTATGGATAAAGTAACCAGATATCCTGAAGCAATCCCTATGCGTAGTATCAATACTAAAGCTATTCTCAAAGCTTTAACAAAATTCATTTCTTGTTTTGGCATTCCTAAAACTATACAAAGTGATCAAGGTACTAACTTCACTGCCAAAGCATTTAGGGAAGTATTAACTAGGTTAGGGATAATTCACAACTTATCCACTGCCTATCATCCTCAGTCCCAAGGCGCCTTGGAAAGATTCCACCAAACATTAAAAACAATGATGAGAAGTTTTTGCATGCACTTTCCGACAGATTGGGATGAATCTCTACCGTTGTTGCTGTTCTCAGTACGAGAGACGGTGCAAGAGTCTACAGGGTATAGTCCGTTTGAGCTGATCTTTGGGCACAATGTACGAGGTCCTCTTCGGGTGCTCAAAGAAGGATGGATGGGAGAAGACGTAAGCTCAGCACTCTACAACCCGTCTTCAAGGTTGCAGGTGGCACGTGAGTTAGCCACGGCTAACCTAAAGATAGCTCAAAGTAAGATGAAACAGAGGTATGACAAAAGTGCACAATTCCGCTCCTTCCATCCAGGAGACAAGGTGTTGGTGCAGGAACCTATACCTGGCCACACCTTGAAAGCTAGATTTAAGGGACCTATGCAGATAGTAAGTAGATTATCTGATTTAAATTATGTGGTAGCTCCCATTGATAAGACCTCAAAAACAAAAACTTACCACATTAATCAAATCAAGGCCTTTCATACACCAGATAAAGTCCCAGTAATGACTCTGTCCTCTACCTCTGAGGACGACTCTGACTCTTTGCACTCTATCTCTGAAATTAATACTAAACTTTCAAATTCTGTCCTCCTCAAGGATCCTAGCCCGTTAATGGATGGATTATCTGAAATACAAGCAACAAATTTAACTGAGCTTCTACAGTCATATCCTAATATTTTTTCGGATGTGCCGAAAAAATGTACGTTAGGTTACCATGATGTAGATGTGGGAAAATCTAAACCAATTAAACTCTCCCCCTACAGAGCTAATCCTGAAAAGCAAAGGCTACTTCAGCAGGAAGTAGACTTCTTGTTAGAACATGGTTTAGTGGAGGAGTCATCTAGTCCATGGGCTTCACCGTGCATCCTAGTAAAAAAGGCTGATGGAGGGTTTCGTATGTGCACAGACTACCGTAAAGTGAACGAGGTCACAATCACAGATGCTTACCCTCTTCCTCGTCTGGATGACGTAATTGACTTTGTGGGTAAGGCTACTTTTGTGTCCAAATTAGATCTCCTTAAAGGTTACTATCAGGTACCTTTGACAGATAAGGCGAAGGAAATCTCTGCCTTCGTGATTCCAGGAGGTCATTATCAGTATACAGTTACCCCCTTCGGAATGAAAAATTCCCCCTCTTCATTCCAGAAACTCATCCATCAGGCTATTAAAGGACTTGAAGGCACGGCAGCATACCTAGATGATATTGTTGTGGTGTCTGATACTTGGGATCAACACCTACTTAGACTTAAAGCTCTGTTTGAGACCTTTAAGAATTCCCAATTAACAGTTAATTTATCTAAATCTTCCTTTGGCCAGGCCACTGTCACTTTTCTAGGCCATGAAGTAGGTAGTGGTAATGTTGCACCTAAACTTGCTAAAGTTCTTTCGATTAAAGATTATCCAGTTCCTCATGATAGGAAATCTCTTCAACGTTTCCTAGGCATGATCGGATTTTACAGAAGATTCTGTAAGAATTTCTCAGATATTGTAGCCCCTCTTACCTCTCTTACCAGTCATAAAGTTCCCTTTAATTGGACGTCAGATTGTAACACTGCTTTTAATAAAGCAAAAAGATTATTGTGCTCTGCACCCATTCTCCTGTCTCCAGACTTCTCCAAACCTTTTTCATTACAGGTTGATGCTTGTGAGTCTGGGGTTGGGGCGGTACTATTACAAATCGGGAACAAGGAGCTGCAGCCAATCGCATACTTTTCAGCTAAGTTCCAGCCACATCAGAGAGCTTACTCTACCATTGAAAAAGAAGCCCTAGCGCTGGTAATGGCTTTGGAGCATTTCGATGTTTATGTGGGCCAGACATCGCAGGTGGTCACAGTCTACAGTGATCACAACCCGTTAGTCTATCTCCAAGCCATGAAGAATCACAACACAAGGCTTATGCGTTGGACGCTCAGGCTGCAGCCCTATAATATAAAAATAAATTATATTGCCGGCAAAGAAAATGTGTTGGCAGACTCTTTGTCAAGAGTCTAGTTTAATATTTTATTTAGGTTAGGATGTATTTGTGGTAACCCCCCTTTCAAGCTCTTTTTTTTTTATCCCCTGATGTGGGGTTTTTTTTTTAGTGAGGGGATACGGGCTACCGTCCGCTTGTATCTTGGACCTATGTTGGCCTATCTGACTGCTGTCTCACTCTGAGTTTAGGGTTTGGCTTTTGGTCACTAGGAAAGCTGAGCTCTATCTAAGAGTTGGATGGTGGAGAGGATAGGCGGTCCCATTATTTTGTGCCATGGCGGCACGGTTACCACTGGGAGGTGGCAGCCTAATCCTGAGCCTTCTCGGGGGTGGGGGTGTGGCATGCAAAGAGTACGTAACCTTTATTCGGCGCATGGACACACCCTCATTTACAGGCTATCTCCCCCAACCAGCGAACCAGGTTGCTAAGAGTTGATGATGGGGCCCCATCGTTCAACTAGTGACCAGGTTCTAGCCAATAAGAAGGTGGGATTGACAATCGCAGAGGTTATGTGGATACCGCTCTCCTGTCTGCCCTTGTCATTCCCATTCTAGAGCTGGTTGAAGCACGGTCTGCTATCTTGTGGCTTCTATTTCTGCCTTGCTTACCGTGGAGTGCACTATATTTATCACTGTACATAGTGTACATATTGCTGTTCTAAATTGGTGAAGGATAATATAAGTCTAAACTTTTTCTACTGTGTTTATTTGCTCCCATTACACCTGGGATAACAGGCCATTTGAAATCCTAGGTTGTAATACCACTGGTACCAGTACCATCACACTACCACTACCACCACCATTACCACTGGTACCAGTACCATCACACTACCACTACCACCACCACCATTACCACTGGTACCAATACCATCACACTACCACTACTACCACCACCATTACCACTGGTACCAGTACCATCACATTACCACTACCACCACCACCATTACCACTGGTACCAGTACCATCACATTACCACTACCACCACCACCATTATCACTGGTACCAGTACCATCACAATACCACCACCACCGTTACCATTGGTACCAGTACCATCACACTACCACTACCACCACCACCATTACCACTGGTACCAGTACCATCACACTACCACTACCACCACCATTACCACTGGTACCAGTACCATCACACTACCACTACCACCATCACCCTTACCACTGGTACCAGTACCATCACACTACCACTACCACCATTACCACTTGTACCAGTGCCATCACACCACCACTACCACCACCACCATTACCACTGGTACCAGTACCATCACACTACCACTACCACCATTACCACTGGTACCAGTACCATCACACTACCACTACCACCACCATTACCACTGGTACCAGTACCATCACACTACCACTACCACCACCACCATTACCACTGGTACCAGTACATAAGAACATAAGAAAGGAGGATCACTGCAGCAGGCCTGTTGGCCCATACTCGGCAGGTCCTTTACAATCAATCCCACTAACAAAACATTTGCCCAACCTTGATGAAGGAATTACAAGTGACATGAGTAAATTTTCTGATGATACAAAAATAGGTCGTATGATTCATTCTGAAGAGGATACCAGTGAACTCCAGGAGGATTTGGACAGTTAAGACACATGTGCAACATCTGGTTATTTTTACTGTAGACGTTTCGCCCACCAGTGGCTTTATCAATACAAATTCTAGGACATAATTAGAAAACAGAAGAACTATATACAAAAGATGAGGTAATCAGTCCCTCAGCCTTGGAGGTGGTGTTTACAACTCTGTGGGTGTAGGGATTCTGAAGCACAGGTAAGGAGACTGGCGCTTATATAGGCGTCAGTGAAGAGGGACGTGTAGCAGACGAGGGCAACAGGCCTACTGACCCATGCGAAGCAGGTCCATGTCCCCTACCCGTGGATTAGCCCAATGACCCACCCAGTTTTGGCCCACATATCCATCACAGTTTGGTTGATTTCGCACATGACCGAGGAACTTGCCCAAGTTCCTCTTGAAAACTTTTACCCTTGTTCCGGCAATGTTTCTGATATCTTACCTGGAGTCTACCTGGAGGGCATTCCGGGGATCAACGTCCCCGCGGCCCGGTCCACGACCAGGCCTCTCGGTGGATCAGGGCTGTTACTGCTGTTACGAGGCTGTTACTGCTGGCCACACGTAATCCAACGTATGAACCACAGCCCGGCTGATCCGGCACCGTCTTTAGGTATCTTGTGGCAGTTTGTTAAACAGTCTGGGCCCACGGCTGTTGATGCAGTGTTTACTTACTGTGCCCACAGCGTCCCTCTTTTTCAGTGGATTTATTTTAAACATTTTCCCACATTTCTCACTCTAGTATGTTGCTATGGCAGTGTGTAGATTTGTGATCCGATCCTCATCCCCTTCCACATATATATATATATATATATATATATATATATATATATATATATATATATATATACACATATATATATTATCATGTATGTGCTTCAGCAAGTACATATTTAGGACTTTAAGACGTTTCCAGTAAGTTCAACACTTTATGGGCTCTTTGTGGGCCGTAAATTATTTATGTATTTGTTTCAGCTTTGGTATCTCTACTGGCCTATAAAGGAGTCGTCAACACTGAACAATACTCCAAGTAAGAGATTACAAGTGATTTGAAATGTGTCACAATCAGCACTATTTTCCTTGTTCTTGGGGTTCTTATTATCTCACCATTTTCCTGACTTTCATGATACTTACCTTACTGTGATCTTTAAAACAAACATCAGCTGACATTATTACTCCCAGTTCTTCAGTTTTTCATTCTTTCAATACCTATCATTTCTACCTGACCAGCAGCAGCAGCAGCAGCTCCAGCACAATCATAACACCAAAGCTACACCTACAAGATGATAAAGCTTAATGAAGCTTGATTCACATACATGTTTACGTTCCTCAGCTTGTCACCTGACGATCTGACCAACCAGGCTGTTTCCTGCTGATAAGCAAGTACCCCGACTCATCAGTGCTTGCGCTTCAAGGCGCCTAACTGCTTTAAAAAAAAAACTGACAATATCCTGCAAACAGTTCCTGACAATCCGGGCTGTGGTGCTCACGTCAGATTAAATACTGCCAGTACCAACAGCCGGAATGGTCGGGACATTATCCAGGAGCAGTGGGCTTGAACAGTGCCCCGAGGGCGACGATCGTTCCCTCAAGAACCATCAACGGAGAGTGAACAGGAAGGGAACTTCTCAGTGTACCAAGTACACACCAACAAATACACAACACTTTCCTCTTGAAAGTTCAATCTCTGTAAAGTTCTAAAATTACAATCTCTGTTGTTAGGTAAGACACATATGCAACAGTTAGGTATCTTTATTTCGAAACGTTTCGCCTACACAGTAGGCTTCTTCAGTCGAGTACAGAAAAGTTGATAGAAGCAGAAGATACTTGAAGACGATGTAATCAGTCCATCACCCTTAAAGTTTTGAGGTGGTCAGTCCCTCAGTCTGGAGAAGAGCATTGTTCCAAAGTATGAAACAATATGGAGATGAAGTGACAGGATGGAGTCTTATATAGCGCCAGGAGGTGAGACGTAGGTCACTAGAAGAGGTAAGAACGCAGATGTTGGGAGGTCAGGTCCCTCTCAAATCCAGCCGTTCTCACTAGTAGAGGTTGTCGAAGTTGATTGCAGGTCTGTACCAAGATACCCTTGTGTTGCAGTGTCTGACAGATTGAACATTAAAATGGTATAAAATACCGACAGGTTGTTAGGTAAGACACATATGCAACAGTTAGGTATCTTTATTTCGAAACGTTTCGCCTACACAGTAGGCTTCTTCAGTCGAGTACAGAAAAGTACTCGAGTACACCTAACTGTTGCATATGTGTCTTACCTAACAACCTGTCGGTATTTTATACCATTTTAATGTACAATCTCTGTCAAGTTCTAAAATTCCAATCTCTGTCAAGTTCTAAAATTACAATCTCTGTCAAGTTCTAAAATTCCAATCTCTGTCAAGTTCTAAAATTACAATCTCTGTCAAGTTCTAAAATTCCAATCTCTGTCAAGTTCTAAAATTCCAATCTCTGTCAAGTTCTAAAATTCCAATCTCTGTCAAGTTCTAAAATTCCAATCTCTGTCAAGTTCTAAAATTTCCAAAGGTATAAAATGATCTTTTTTTATTATTATTATTATTATTTGCCTTTAATGGTTATTTTCAATTTTGTGGTAGTTACTGCGGCACGTGAGCAGCATGAAACAACAGCCGGTGTGATCAAGTATTCATCAGAGAAGCCTGGGTCATAGCTCCTGGGCTGCTGCGATGGGAAGAATGATAAAACCCAGCGATAGATAATTGGAAGTTGAGGATACGATCATGTGGCAAACACAGAGAACAAAATTACACACACGACAGAATAAATGGCAACAAAGAATACACAAGAAATACAAACCATACCACAGGTGGGGATAGAACCCGCGGTCAGAGTCGCAAAACTCCAGACCGTCGTGTTAGCCACTGGACCAGCTAGCCACAATAAGATTCGTCCAACTAGGTATATTTCTACACCATAGGAAGGTTAGCATGGGCCACCACTGTGACCACAAATGCAAGTTTTTACAGACGAATCTCCAGCTAGCGTGGCCGTGACGAACTCTAGCTCAAGTCCCCTCAAAGCCGTCAACATGTTTGCAATCGTGTCATTACGATTTCGTGAGTCACAAGAAATAAACCCACAAGTAAACCAAGAGAGCACTAAAACAGAATATAAATGAAAGAGATACAAAAGGAAGAATACTACTCAAGAAATGCGAAGCCAAGAACAATATTTTAATGCTGTTTAACGAATCCTTTCGTTACAGTCGTGGCAGAGACGCTAATGTATTATCTAATGTTAAGAGTCTCTGAATATCCTTCTTTCTGGGTCTCACACAACCTCATACAACCTGGTTTTATTGCACTGTTATTAATTCTTCCGCTGTTGTGAAAAGCAGGAGTGAACAATTGCACGAAAACATAATAAGCGAAAAAAGTAATAATTACGTGTTTGTTATCTAGCTAGCGATAGTTCAGGGAAATATCATAAATCTGGTAACAGGACAGAAACAGATGTTCAGATTTCTGAAGACCAGATCACAGAGTTAAGCCAGATTGACTACGATGGAGATAAATGGTATAAAATATCGACACGATGGAGAAAATAGACACAAATGAAGTATAATGCGATCGTCTATTTTACGTTTCGCCCACACAGGGGGCGAAATCTTGAATAAAGGAT